>NC_141156.1:44936795-45092448 GCF_053477565.2 Lygodium microphyllum
GACGAACGTGTGCCAAGAAGATGCCTTGGTCCCTCTAGCGCCGACAACAACATTGGACGTGCCGTCGACATTCAACCTTGATTTTTGACGAAATGGGCCAAGTTTTTCTAACCCTCCCATTTCTGTTTCTTCGTGACGATCATGTTTTAAGTGTGGGGAAGTTAGTGGATGGTCTGTGGCATGGTCCTGGGTCCCTAATGCTCGGTTAACCCTTTCCGTTAAGGTCTTAAGTGTGGGGACGCGTCCCTGCGCGTCTACATTGCATACTCATCTACATATGCCTTATCTTGCTCATGCATGTATACCATGACTTGCTTTTACCCTCCTGGGGTCCCTTCCCACCCGCCCGGTTATGTTTCACTCACCCTTGGGGCTGTTTCCTTGCAGTTTTCCTTCATTCCCTGATTTTGAGATTTTTCTATGTGAATGCACCCTACGTTCACTTAACTCCAAATCCAACCTTATAGCCCTGTTCCTCCCATTGAACGGTCCATTTTTCCTTTTTACCTACCCCTGTTCCGGTGCACGGTTTTTGAGTTATTAATTTTTGAAGCATTTTACGCAATTTAGACGGTTTTCCATGTGAACGCGCTTTTCTTGCTTCGAAACCGTGATCTGACATCATAGCCCTGACCAACGCTTTTCCCCTGACATTTTTCCTTTTTATTCTGTATCCTTCCGATACATGGTTTGTCCGTTATTAATTTTCCGGGTTTTTAAGCCTTTCTCGTGCGTATTTTTGACATTTTTCCATGTGAACCTGCCCTATTTGCATCGGAATTCCAATTTGATTTGACAGCCGTGTCCCCCATGCCTTCCCCTACCTTTTTCCTTTTTTCTCCACCCTTTTTCGACGTTCGGATTTTTACTTATTAATTTTTAAATGAGTTTTCGGGCGTATTTTTGGAGTTTTTCACATGTGAACCCCTCCTATTTCCGCCTGAACTGTGGTTTGACGTGATAACCCTGTGCCACTCCTTCCTGCGGACATTTTTCCTTCTTACTGCCTGTCATTCCGGTAAACGGTTCGTCCGATATTAATTTCCGATCCCATTTTCGGGTTTGTTTTTTGGGTTTTTCCCATGTGAACGCGTCTTACCTCAGTCGGAATTCTGTTTTGATGTGATAGGATTGTCGGGCACATCTTTTTGCCTAGTTTTCCTTTTTGCTGCACCTCATTCCGATGCACGGATCTTTCGATATTAATTTTTAAATTGCGTTTTTAGGTTCGTTTTTTGTGTTTTTTGCACGTGAACGCCCTTTACCCCTCCCGGAACCCCCGTCCCGTATTTTCCCTGTTTCCCTCCTGTCGTCCTGCCCACTTTTCGTTTTTACGCTATTTCGTTTTGACATCCGGATTGGGAGTTATTAATTTTTCTTTCTTTTTCCGGTTTTTCTCGCGCCCGTTTTGCGCGTGAACGCGCCCGTTTTCGATTTAACGCGTCTCCACGCGCTCCGGTCGTGTCCGCGTACCCCGTACCGTCATCCCCGCATCGTTTCAATCCCGTCACGGCAAATTTTTTTTACCCCGCCCCGCGCACGTGCGCGGGACGGGGATCCATCCCCTCTTGACCCCGCCCATCCTCCCTTCCCCTGCCCGCCCACCTTTTATTTCAAAAACCAAAAAAAAAAAAAAAAAAAAAGAAACGTCATAAATATTTCAAAAAAAAAAAAAAAAAAAGGGTACCCCTCCCGCCAACCGTTTCTCCTCTCTTCTCTCTCTTTTTCTTGTTTCTCTCTCCTTCTCTCCTTCTCCTCTCTGCGCGTTCTCTTCTCCCTCTTCTTCCTCCATCTCCACCTTCACTCCTTCTCTCCTCCCTCTCCCTTCTCTCCTGCCGACTCCCTCCTCCATTCTTTCTCCCTCTCCACCCATTTCTTCTCCCTCCTCCCTCTTCTCACTTCTTCTCCCTCCTTCTCTTCTCCCTGCGCCTTCTCCATCTCCACTTCCCTCTCCTCCTTCTCCTCCCACTCTTCTTCTCTCCCTCTCCTCTCCTTCTCCCTCACAGCGCCTCTCCCTCCAGGCAGCGCCCACCCTGCCTTCTACTCCCTCCCTCCGCCCCGCCTTCTACTCTCCCCCCCCCACCACGCCTTCCACCTCCTTCCACCGCCACCACCTCCTTCTTCCCCCCAGCGCCTCTCCCCCCTACTTCCCCCGTCTGTTTCCCTACCCAGCCGCCGCCCAGGGCCGCCTGGACACGCCGTCGCCTGCTCGCGCCACCCGGCCTCGTCGTCGTCGCCGCCCGGCCCCGCCGTCTGCGCCACGTCGTCCGTCGCCACCCGGCCTCGTCGTCGTCGCCGCCCGGCCCCGCCGTCTGCGCCACGTCGTCCGTCGCCACCCGGCCCCGTCGCCGCCGCCGCGCGCTCTCCGCCGCCACCTCGCCTCCCCGACCGCCATCGCTCCTCCTCCCTCCCTTCCACCTCCACCCTTCCACTAACCTAGGTTAGTCACCACCTAACCTAAGTTAGTTAATAACTACCCTAAGTTAATAACTAACCTAACCTAAGTTAGTTAATAAGTAACCTAAGTAACTTAACTAACCTAAGTCACCTAAGTAACTTAACTAACCTAAGTAACCTAAGTGACTTAAGTGATTAATGTGACTTGTGACTAATGTGACTTATGTGATTTATGTGATCAATGTGACTTACTTAATCACGAAATTCATTTTTTCATAAAAAAATTTCAAAAAAATTTCTAAAAATTCCTTCTGTCTTTTGTTAATTTTTGGACCTTTGTCTGCTAGGCATTGCCTTTCCTATACTTTTAGAAAAATCCATCTTTCCTAAAATTACCCTTAAATTGCCAAAAAAAATAGGAAAAATCATTTAAAAAATTGTAAAAAATTCTAACAAATTCTAAAAACCTTCTAAAAAATTTCCCTCACCTCCCTTACTCATTTTCCATTTATTCAAACATAACAAAATTACAACTAAAAATAAAATAAAATACATAAAAATAAAAAACCAACATAAATCAAATTAACACATCTGCTAAGGTGTTATTTGTTGTTTCATCAGTGCTTTTTGCTTTTCCTCTCCTGGGACTCTTCCGTGCGCATTCCTGCATTTCATACACACCCTGCCAGGTATTTATTTTCTGTTATTTATTTATTTATTTTTCCCCCTTAATCACAATTAATTGTTAAAATAAACCCTTTAATTCACCCACCATGGCACGCGCATTCGCGCTAAACACACATCCTTTTTTAATTAAAATAAACCAGCCGTTCACTTAGCACGCGCTACGTGCGCTACAGAGGCACTCTAAAATTTAAATAAAATCAACCAGCCGTCACATGAGCACGCGCTGGCAAAAAAGCGCTCCACATCACCTTAATTATAATCAATGAAGTGCATTTAGAGACCCAGTCGGGAATCGCAGTCCGGGAATCGTATAACTGCACCGTTTAACCTAATAATTGGTCAAATAATTTGTAAGAAGGAACCGCCGTTTTCTTATTAAGGTTTATCACCTAATAAAACTTCACCCATTTTTAATAATTGATTAAAATCAACCCTTCATTAAATTAATTCCCCCTCACTGCACTTAATTCCCTTTTCAATGAAGCGTTTCGTGGGATGGGTATACGCCGTTCTTAGTGTTGTTTTCCATGGTCCAATCTTGGTTCTATCACAGATGTCGTATTGATATGTGTTGGATATGGTTTGGTTTTGGTTTCATGTCTTTGTTACGGTTACGGGTACGGTATGTAGTTTTTTTTCTTTTATTGCCTGATACGGGGTTCAGGGTGTTTGTTTGATGCATCGCATGAAGCTTTCGGTCGCATTTGTCTCGAGGTCATGTCAAATTTTTTCTAGGATGTGGTTTGCTTGGGGTTAGTAGGTCGTGTCACGTTTTATTTGGTAATTCTCTTATCCTTGGTTTTTTTGTCTGGTGGTTTGCAGGCATTCACCTTGATTGTCTGTGTTTGTGGTGTGTGTGTAACCATCTGAATGGCGCCTTCTCATGCTCCTCCCCCTATTCAATACGTCCCACTAGTTAGTAGGGATTACTCATCCCTACTTACTTTTGAGCCCCTCACGAAGGCAGGACTTGCTGCTTTTGTGGCCACTCCTTTTCCATTACTTCCAGAGGATCCGTCCGTCTGTGATGAGTTCCTGGCCTCTTACAGCAAGAAGACAGGAGTAGTCCAAGGCATGTCTATGACATTGACATCTCGCGGCTTAGGGAAGGCTTTGTCCTTACCCTCCAAAGGAGAACCTTTCGTGACCACTCGACAGCTCTTCTCTAATGAAGAGATTCTCAAACTATTGCAGAAGCAGACACGGGAAGTCCTTGATGTTAAGAAAGTGATAAACTCTTCAGGAGTTTCGTTTTCTATGATTACTGATCCCGTCTGGAAGACCATGTGCCAGTTCCTTCAGGACAGATTCATGCCTGCCAAAACGCCATCCCACTATTTGTCCAAAGAGCTTTTCACAGCTTCCAGGATGGTGCTAAAAGGAGTTGCCATTGATTGGAGCACATACCTCCTTACTAAGATGGATCAGCATTTTGTTAAAGTCACGAGGGGTAATGTTACCAATGTTACCTATGGATCCTATTTGTCTGCCTTCTTGACTTATTCAGGTTTACAGAAGACTGTACCTCTACCTCCTCCATCAGATCCAGTACCTCCTCCTCCACCTTCAGAAGAGTCCGCACCTATTGACATTGAGGATGATGATTCTCCGCCTCCCCTGGTCATACAGCGCAAACGCTTGAAGAGGGTAGCGGACAAAGCCCCTGCTGTACTTCCCTCAGTGCCTATCCCTGCTACTTCTGGCAGTGACCTCCCTGGGTTTCTCACTTGCAATAATCTATTCAGGGCACATAGAGAAGGATCCTTGGAGATCTCAGTTCCTTCCCTGCACAGTCTCGTCTCAGGAGATGCCATTCCTTTCCTCTGCAAGGATATTCAAAGTTCCATTGAGTTGTCAGTGACAGCCTGTGTTCAACAGCTGTACGCATCTTTCTATGAGGAGCTCATGCAGTCCAAAGACCAGTTGCATAAAGCAACATCTGAATTAGCTTCTGCTAAGGATACCCTAGCAGATCTATTCAAGCAAATGGAACAGCAAACCCAACTGGTTGCCACTCAAAGTGATGAGATTTCTTCATTAAAGACCCAGTTATTCGAGGCTCAGTCACAGGTTACTAGCCTTTCAGCAGAGACGGAGAGGATGTCCAACGAAGCGAAAGAATTCCAAGTTCAATTAGATGACAAGCTTTCAGCTTTACAAATGGCTAATGATACAGTGGCCAACCAAGCCTCCCAAATCCAACAGTTGCAGGATCAGCTTGCAAAGTCCCGCTCTGTTCCTCCAAGCCCTCCTGTTCCATTAATTCCTTCTCTATCACAGCAGGACTTGGCTGCATTACAGAGACAGGCTACTTTGTGCCCTCTATTCCAAGACAAAGTGGAAAGATTGCAGTCCAGAATGGACTTATTATGGTCTACCTTTGAACAGTTTCAGGACTATGTCTTACCAGACCATTCTTTCTTTGTCCACTACCACTTACAGAAGCTGGTCTTCTATATGAAGCTTTCCACGATGGATTTACCTTTTCCAGAGGATGGCTGGAGTGGGGCTTGGTCTGCTGAGTTGTTGACAGAGGTAGTCCGCCTGGTCTTTGAAGATTCTGTCACGCCAGACACCATGCTGATGTCATACATGTATCTCCGAGGAGATTTGTTAATTCCAGATGAGGTAGATATGGCATGGTATGTGGGGGATGTGGTCTTACAGGCTGTTCTCTATGTCAATCATTTGGAGTTGCGCATAGCTGATATGTTTCATAGTTATTCCTCCAAAGTGGCTGATTGTCAGGATAATTCGTGGCATCCCATGATTGAGTCAGTGGTCCTAAATCAAAGACAAAACACAGCTCCTACCTTTGTACAGAGTACTAACCAACTGAGGATGGATCTTTTAACCTATCTTTCCAAACATAATCCGTTTGATGCTACTTTCTTTGATGCCTATCATAGACGATCTCTTTTAGGACCTTCTGTTCCTACCCTCCTTTATTACCAACAATTGGCTCACCGTTATGCTATATATTTCTCCCTTTGTCAAACTCATTCCACAGTAATTTTACCACTTCTTTTCCAACCTTCCAATTTCCCTCAAATTCCTATTTTCACTTATTGTTCCTTTATTGAGGATAGGGTATTTTCCCCTTCTCCACCTTGTCCTTCACCCCTCATAAATGTACCCTCCACATTTCCTATTTATCAATTAACACCGTTCCTTAGTGATTCCTTACAAATTTCTGCCACTCCTTCTTTAACCTTTTCTTCCTTTTATGATTTTTCTTATCCTTCCCTACATCCACTTTCCCTTATTCCATTACCCTCTCCTAGCACTTCCATATCTCAACCACCTCAGTTGGTTAGTGACTGTGCTGGTTTTGATACTCAGATTTCCAGAAGAAGGGGATGGAGTTCGGAAGATTGCCTTACAGGACCGCAGATTAATTGGCCAATAATTCCAGGGGAATGGACAGTTTCAAGTCAAGCTTATCAAAACTATGTTCATTTTGCCCAACAATATTCACAGTCTGCAGATCCCTCAGTGAGATTAACTGCTCACTTTGCTTGGTATCTGGCGTATATGCATAGGCATTCTCATACTGATTCAAAGCCTATCCCAAAGTTGTGCATGAATGTCAATGTTAGCATTGATTCTCAACAGTTGGAGATATTGTATTTTCATGCCCTTTGTTTGCCTAGCAGATACCTAGTCCTGTTGGAAAGGATGTGTTGTCTCCAATTTTTCCAAAATCCTCCTAAAAACTTTGTAGATGAATCCTTATCTATGGATCGATTCAGACAACATCAATCTTTTAAGAGGGATCATCTTCATTGATGCCTTTCCAATGTATGGTGCAAGCTTTTTAATGCCAAACTCTTCTTTTTGAAGAAGTCATTCAGATGGTTGAGTTGTGTATTAGTGTTTGTGTTGTGAGATCATGTATGTCAAACGAACGTGGTGGTTTCCTATTGGATCTTGTGTACGAGCTATGTTTTGGAGATTTGAAAAGATGGGGTCGTGGTTGGAGAGTTGAAGCTGATGCAGAAGAAGAAGAATCAAACTCTTATATCCTTTACAAATTTGTGATGATTTTTAGTTTGATAAGAGGTGTTAATGTCAAAAGAGTTTTCCTTTCTTTGTATTTTTATATCAGAAACAGGTTATAAGTTGGGGTCGTGGTGGATGGATTCTTTGTATGAAGATATTGAAGATCAAAGTGAAGCTTTTAAATGAACTTGTATTACCTTTTTCCTGGGTCGCGAGGACGCTTCCTTATTAAGTGTGGGGATATGTTGAGTGTTGAAATGACTTGTTTTTTGGCTGATTTTTGTTGTTTTTGAGAGCTGAATGGTTGATTTTATGGGATGATTGATTGATTTGGAAGTGGATTGAGAGTGTTTTGGATGATATTGATTGTGTTTTGGAAGATCATGATGTTTGTTGATGGTTCTGTGATGTTCTGATAGGTTCTGAATGGTTCTGTATACCTTCTGTTTTGTTCTGTTTTGGTCTGTTTTTGTTCTGATTGTCTTCTGTAAGGAGGGATGGAGTATGGATTGATGAAGAATGAGATATTGTGAAAGCTTAGTGAATGGTTTGTGAGAGTTTTGAAATGGTTTGAGAGTGAGTTATGTAGTTTTGATGACCTTCTATAACCTTCTGTAGGTCTTCTGTAGAGCTTCTGCTTCTGTTCTGTTTCTGTTCTGTCTCTGTACTGTAACTGTTCTGGTACTGTTCTGTAGACTGTTCTGTAAGTGTTCTGTGGAATGTATGTGTGACTTTGGGGAAAGTTTTCTAGCCTTGGAAAGAGGTGAATACAAGTGCAAAAGAGCTGAAAGAAGTGGAAGAAGTAGCTGTTGAAGACTCAAGTAAAGACTGGAGTGAAGTGACAGTAGTGAGCTGTGAAGAGACACTGTAGTGGCTCTGGTGACTCTTCATATCAGACATACCTCTTGGGAGGGGTATCCACGACCTAAGAGTGATTATTGAGAGTAATTTTGAGAGATTGTAGTGAGGATATGATGTATTATTGATGGAGTGTGTGAGAGAGAGTCAGAGATAGCCAATTCTATTGAAACAAAGTGATTGTATATGAGAGATTGAGAGAGAAGACTATGAAGATATTGAAGATGAATACTATGTGATGTATTTCCATTCAAAGATGGTGTACTTCTTTGTTTTCTTTGTGATATTGATGGATTTTATGAAGATGTTGAAGAATATGGTTGATTCTATTAAAAACCGTGGGAGATTTACATGATGCTGCATGAAGATTTGTTGTGCCTGGTGTTCTTTTCTTCATTGTGACAATATGAAACATGAAAAACAAGCTTGTTGATGTTACAAGATAGATTTTCTTGCAAGAGAATTCCCTTTTCCTTGGTGTTCCTCTTGGGGCTCCATAGGCTCACGGTCGCGTTGTTGAAGTAAATCCCATTGCTTGATAGCCTTCTCATGAAATTGCGGTGGAAGGAAATTTTGCATGAACTTCTTCTTGAAATCTTCCCATGTAGCAGGACATTCTATACTCTTGCGGACTACAGTCCACCAAAGTGATGCTCTGTCTATCAGATGATTAGTAACACACTTGATTTTATCTTTCTCGGGATAAGTTTCCTCATGGAAATAGTCATCAAACTGGCTAATGAATGATAAAACAGTCTTTCCTTCTCTTATGCCATTGAAAGTGCGAAACTTGAAACTTCGTTTACTTATCTTGGATTCCTTGCGAATGGTTTGTGCTTCAAGAGTGGCATCGATGGTACGGTGAATCAGATCTTCAGCTTGAGGTTCTTCTTTATCAGTGGACGCTCCTTGTAGCTTTGTCAATTGCGCTTGCAAGGCTTGCCTAGCTCTTCGCTCTTCGTCCAATTGTAACATGATAAGATCCAGCTTTTGTTCCATGGTAGGCTCGGGTAGGTCGTCTTCAGCCATAGGATCATCCATATGTGGGGTAGTCATCCTGTAAAACTCAACAAACCTTTCTCACTCAAAATCAGTTAGCGGGATGAGCGTAGCTCAAATTTGGGGTTACAAGGCTATGTATTTTTGGGTATTTTCTTCTTCAATTTTCAGAAATTCTGAAATATTTCTGTCTCTGTTTGCTGAAAGTACTTCAACGAACTTGCAGATAGGTAAAACAGCTTGCTGCGAACAACTTTCCAGTTCACAGTTTTTGCAAACGAACAAGTCTTCTAGGAGTTTCGAGCGTTAGTCAGTTCTGATTTAGTCTGACTTGCAGAGTTGCAGACTTAACAGACTTGCAGGGTTGTTGACTTGCTGAACTTAGCCGATTTGCAGAACTTGCAGGACTTGATTCCAAGTGACTTACTGAACTTGTCTTCTGCTGCGCAGGACCCGGAGTTACTGACTTGTTTGCCTTCACTGACTTGCAGAGTATGGAGGGACTTAAGCTTAATTAGACTTAGTAATTAAGCTTAAGAGCTTAATTGGTGGACTAGCAGGCCGCCGTTTTTGAATCGTGGGGGGGGGGGCCGTTTTTGACTGCGCGAAAATTTCGAGACCCTCCTCTTATACCACGAAAAGATTTTGAGAAGCTTAGGCTTCTCTTAAGCTCTTAAAGCTTTGTGATTAGGCTTTTAATGAAGAAGATTAAGAGCTTTCTCACTGTTTTTTCAACGACTTGATGAAGAGAATTGATGAGTGGTCCTCCGCCTACAGAGAGTGGTCCTTCGCGATCTGACAGTGAAAATAGGGGTTCTTGATCACCAGAAGTCTGCCTGTATCGACGGTTCGCGACGAGATTGACTGTAGAGGCCGTTTGTTCCTGGAGCTCCGCCTTCGCCCGAGATTGGTAGCGATTGGAAGCCCTTGATCTCTGCTCCGCTCTGATACCACTGGTGCGCAGATCGGACGTAGGTAGCTCACGTAGTGAATTCCCAAAGGTCCCCAAGAACAAAGTACTCTACTTTTTAGCACAAAAACCAATGTAAAAGCAAGCACGACATGAGACAAGAGACAAATTGGGTTCAATCTCCCCCATGCCTTGTGTGAGCGCTTCACAAAGCATGTATTTAATGTATATTTCCAATCTTTATGCTCAAAAATAGCCCAATTACAAAAATATGACAAGCTTTTAGCTTTTGAGTTTGCTTTCTACCAAAAATAAGAAAATAAAGCTAATGGACGGTGCCCATAGTGTCTGGCACGCCCGATCTCAATGTCCAAATAAAAATAACATATCCAGGCACATAAGCGCATACAAAATAATAATAAATAATCGATGTCTCTATAGACATAATCAAAATATAGGCGTGGCGCCTATCAAAATATAGTCCAAAGATCGAAAACCCGCTAGACTCCAATGCTTTCCTCCGCCACTGCTGCTATCTCTACACATCAACTGAAGCATTCACAATCGTTAGTAAAATAACACAATTAAACCGACAAAAGTGAATACCTAGCAGTCTTCAGCTACATAAATAAATCAACTGGTTAGAAATAAATCCTAACCTTAATTTATTACGAGTGCGCACTCTAAACTCATAAACGTTTATTAATTTAATATGCATTTTGCGGAATCACCCGCTATGGAATCACCCATGTACACACTAAATTAATGAAACGCCCGAAAAGGACAGGCGTCCCCATCAACTTCTCGCACAAAGAATCCTCTTTGCATATGAGCCCCGGTCATCTAAGTTTACGGAATCCACCGTAAAACCTCACGGAATCCACCGTGGAATATGCCTCCTGGCATCAAACCTAAGTTGGGTTAGGGTTAGGGTTAGTTAGGAGGAACCTAACTATGGTTAATGGAACTAACCTAACTAAGGTTAATTAGGGGGTTAGGTTAAGTTAGTTAACCTAACTAATGTGAATTAGTGTGGAGTTAGGTTAAAGTAGGGAACCTAACTAATGTTAATTAGGATAACTAATGTTATGTTAGTTAGACGATGGTTAGGCTAGTGAAACTAACCTCGGTTAGTTAGGGAGGAGGAGGAGGGGGAAGAGGAGGAGGAGGATGGCGGATGTGGCAGGGCGTCGGCCACTGGACGGCTCGCAGACGGCGAGGACAGGGCGGCCACTGGACGGTGCGCGCAGGCGGTGGGAAGGATGGGGCGGCCACTGGACGGCGCGTGCAGGCGGCGTCACGGTGAGGAAGGGGAGGGCGCGGGCGGCCACTAGACGGCGCGCGCAGACGGCGGGGAGGAAGAGGGAGGGGACAGAGGGGAGAAGAACAGGGAGGGAGGGGAAGCGGGAGAAGAGGGAAGGGAAGGGGAAGAAGAGGGGAGCAGAGGAGGATGAGGGAATGGAGGAAGAGGGGAGGGGGTTACATGCAGGGAGAGGGAAGAGGAAGGGAAGGAGGCGGTTAGGGGAGGGAGGGGCCGGGGAAGGGGGAGGGTGGGATAGGGAAGGGTGGGGGGGGTGGAAAGGGAAGGGTGGGGGGGGTGGAAAGGGTGGGATGGGATGGGCAGGGCCCAGAGGATGGGGGTGGGCATAGGGGAAGGGGAAGGGTTGGGGTGGGTAGGGGTAGGGGTAGGGGTGGGTGAAATGGGCGGGGTAGGGGCCCAAGAAGGAGGCATACCCCGTTCCGCGCGCGTGCGCGGAGTGGGGTAAAAAAATTTACCGTGACGGGAGTAAAAAGGCGCCGGAACGTCGGGACGGGGAACGTGGAGGCGATCGAGGCGCGTTAAGACGCGTAAAAGGGCAAACGAGCGTGTTCACGCGTGGGACGGCACGCGTAAAAACACATAAAAATAAATAAAAATTAATAACTCCCAATCGGATCATCAAAAGGAAATGGCATAAAAACAAAAAGTGGGCAGGACAATAGGGGAAAGACATGAAAAATAGGCAACGGAGATTCCGGGAGGGGTAAAGGGCGGTCAGGTGCAAAAAACACAAAAAACGAACCAAAAAACGCAATGAAAAATTAATATCGGGAGATCCGTGCATCGGAACGAGGTGCAGAAAAAAGGAAAACGGTGCAGAAAGACGTGTCCGACAATCCTATCACAGCAAAACATAATGCCGACTCAGATAAGATGCGTTCACATGGAGAAAACCCAAAAAATAAACACGAAAATGGGATCAGAAATTAATATTGGACGAAGCGTTCACCGAAAGGACATGCAGGAAGAAGGAAAAATGTCTGCAAGAAGGAGTGGCACAGGGTTAGCATGTTAAACCGCAGTTCCGGTGGAAGTAAGAGGGGTTCACATGCGAAAAACTCCAAAAATACGCCCAAAAACTTATTTAAAAATTAATAAGTAAAAATCCAAAAGTCAAAAAAGGGTGGAGGAAAAAGGAAAAATGTGAGGGAAGACACAAGGGACACGACTGTCAAATCAAATTGGAATTCCGATGCAAACACGGCAGGTTCACATGGAAAAATGTCAAAAATACGCACGAAAAAGGTGTAAAAAACTGAAAAATTAATATTGGACAAACCGTGTAGCAGAATGACGCGGAGTAAAAAGGGAAAATGTCAGGGGGAAAGTGGTTGGCAGGGCTATGACATCAAATCATGGTTCCGAAGCAAGAAAAGTGTGTTCATATGGAAAACGGGCTAATTGGCGCAAAATGCTTCAAAAATTAAGAACGCAAAAACCGTGCACCAGAATAGGTGTAGGGAAAAAGGAAAAATGGTTAGTTCAAAGGAGGGAACATGGCTATAAGGTTGGATTGGGACTTTGGGGAACGTAGGGTACATTCACAGGACATGACCACAAAATCAGGGAATGAAGGAAAACTGCAAGTAAACAGCCCCAAGGGTGGGTGGAAAATGAACGGGTGGGTGGGAAGGGACCCCATCAGGGTAACAACAAGGCATGGCAGACATGCATGAGCAAGTTGAGGCATATGCAGAAGGGTATGCAATGTAGACGCGCAGGGACGCGTCCCCACACTTAAGACCTTAACGGATAGGGTTAACCGAGCAACAGGGACCTAGGACCACGCCACAGGCCATCCACTAACGTCCCCACACTTAAAATATGACCGTCACGAAGAAACCAAAGTGGGAGGGTTAGAAAAACTTGGCCCATTTTGTCAAGAAGCAAGGTTGAGTGTCGATGGCACGTCCAGTGTTGTTGTCGGCGCTGGAGGTACCAAAAAATCTTCTCGGCACACGTCCGTCATGGAAGGGACCACGTGGCAGCACCCAGGGAGGTAGCTGATGGAAGGAAGCGCAGGAAATTTATTGATGATGAGGGATATTACACTCCACTCACAATCACTCAAATGGAATGAAAGAACAGTCACTCGCCCCATGACTAATATCACTCGAAGAAGAATGATTGAAACCCATATCTCATACCCGGTTGAGGAATCGACAAGGGGGGAATGGTGCAGAAGGAGTATGCCAAGGTGCACAGTTGATGGTGCATTAGTGCGTCCAACCCGTCTGGCATAAGTGCAAGGAGGAAGGCAAGGGAGCCTTACAGTGCAGTGTATAGAACAAGGTGACGTATCTTGTGATGACGGCAAAGACCCATCCCATGGGTGCATAGGGAAACAGGAACATACCTGACTCCAAGTGTCGTGACGTCCCTCAATCTCACCTCTCGGTAATTGATTAAAGAAGCTCCAGTCACAGTCATCCCACCCTCTGTCTCACGCTCTGTTGATAATTACAGGAGGGCAACTTTTTCCTGCAACCCGTTGATATAATCCTCACAGTCACTTGTGCAAAGATTGTATGCCTTGTACGCACTTGATGGTGCAATGGTGTATCCCGCCCTGTGCCGGCATACGGTGCGAGAAGGAAGGCCAGGGAGCCTTATAGTGCAGTGCACAGAACGAATTGTGCTTTGTGCATTGAGCGGCCCATTTCGTGGGTGCAACACTTTATTCACACTACTCACCTCTCATTTGAGTTGAAAGGAAAAGACTGGTCTCTCGCTCCACCCTCTGTCTCACTCTCTGTTGATAGGTACAGAGGGCAACCCATACTCACCTCCCCATCCGGTTAGGATGAAAGCTCACGTCACTCGATTGTTTGTCGATGAAGATCGCGTCATCAGTTGTTGAAGAGGCGTACCCAGGGAGGTAGCCCTCAAATCGAATGTGGTATTGGACATGAATATGTCGTCTGCGAGAGTACAGTTAGGCACTTTGCAGAGAGACCCAGGACACAGTGTACCAAGGGAGGTAGCTTCAGAATTGGATCCTGGGGATATCAATTAATGAACCACTTTCTGGACTGCTGGGTGTTGCCACCTTTTCCACAGCCAGCTTCTCGCCCAAGTGTGATTGCCACCTTTTCTTGGAACGAGGCCTACTATGACAGGGAATTGCTTCCTTTTCTCTCATAACAGTTTTGTTTTCTTGTTTTTTTTTTTTCCTCCTACTCCCGAGGGTGTTTCCACCTTTTCTCGAAGAATAGGTCGGCATGACAGGGACCTAAGTCCTTTTCTCCCATGACCGATATGTATATTTTTTTTCTTTTTCTTTCTTTCTTTGTTTTTCTTTTCGAATTAAGCAAGGGAATGGTAGAAAGACCATTTGTCAGAACCAACCTCACCACTGTTGCTGGTGGGAAATAGAAGATAAGAGATCAAGGCTGGAAGGGGGATTTGAGGGGACAGAGGGTTGCGTCCACTTCATCAGAAGTGACTGAAGAACGGCTATCAGAAGTAGCATCATAAGAAGTGCAGTGCCGTGCCAATGAGGGAAAAGATCAAGTGTCCGTAATTGTCAAGATCTCCAAGGAGGGAAGTACTTCTTCAGGCGATATCCATTGATCAGAAAGGGATCATCAGAGGCATCAACGGTCTGTACTTGGACAGAGCCATTAGGGTTGACGGCAAGTACCTTATATGGGCCCATCCACCGCTGTTGGAGCTTGCCAGGAAACTTGCCAAATCGTGAATCATAGGCTAGGACCAAATCACCTTCTTTGAACTCCTTGTGCTTGATAAACCTATCATGGTAAGCCTTGCGTTGAGCTTGCATGGCTTCCATGCACTGGAGAGCCATCCTACGAATTTCATCCAAACATTCCAGGTGCAGGAGACGGCGTTGGAGTGAATCATCGTCCCCCAAACGCTCTTTGATAGCTACTCTCAAAGAAGGTAATTCCAGTTCAACATGGAAAATAGCTTTTGTTCCATACACCAGCTGGAAGGGTGTATGTCCTGTTGTTGCTTTATGGGAGGTTCTGTACGCCCAGAGGGCCTCTGTAAGTCGATCATCCCAATCATGATGATGTGCGACAATCGTTCTTGTCAGAATCGAGCAGAGGATGCAATTCGTGACTTCGACTTGGCCGTTGGCTCTGGGGTAATAAGGAGTGGACTTGCGATGGCGGATCTTATACAACTCTGTCAACTCTTCCATGACTTTGTTAAGGAAATGAGTGCCTCTGTCACTTACCAGCTCTAAGGGACTGCCAAAACGGGTGATGATATTCTCGTACATGAACAGGTCCACGCTGTTATATCGTCCCGCTTTAGGGCTTTAGCTTCACACCACTTTGTAACATAATCCGTACATACGAGGATGTATCGGTTCTATTTCCTTCTGGTAGGAGGATCGATCGGTCCTACGAAGTCGAAGCCCCACTTCTCAAACGGCTTCAACGGAAGGATAGGTTGCAGTGGCATGGCACTTGTCTTCGTGGGTTTCCCCATTCTTTGACAAGCATTACATCTTTTACAGTAATCATAGGCATCCTTGTGAATGGTAGGCCACCAATATCCTGCTAGCAGAGCCTTCTTGGCTGTAGCTTCTCCTGCAAAGTGACCTCCACATGGCTCGTCATGGCAAGCCTTCAGAACAATCCCAATCTCATTTCCTGCAACACATCTTCTGAGCACTTCATCTTTGCCTTTCTTGTACAATGCGCCACCTAGCAGGGTGTATGGGGCTGATTCTAGCAGAAGCTTCTTCCTTTCCCGACTAGAAAGACCAGGAGGATATTGTTGGGTTGCTAGCAGATTGGCAATGTCTGCATACTAGGGAGTTACAGTTTCTACCAAGAATAGGGAATAATCAGGGAGGTCTGGATCATCTTGCTCCTCGTCTACAATTTGTGGGATACGCGATAGATGATCAGCCAGAACATGGGAACGACCGGGCTTAGTAATCACCTCAAAGTCGAACTCCTGGAATAAAAGGAGCCATCTCATCATTCGTCCTTTCACATCCGCTTTGTTCATCAGGAAGGACAGGGCCTCATGATCCACATAAAATTTAAAGTGGGTAGATAGGAGGTAGTGGCGAAACTTCTCTAAGGCAAACACCATTGCCAAGCACTGCAGCTCTGTCACTGTATAGTTCCGTTTCCTATCAATGACTTTTCGGCTTGCGTAATAGACCAGTTGATCCAACTTCGAGGAACCCTTTTGGCACAGGACAGCACCTAATCCTTCAATAGATGCATCAGTGTGTACATGGAACTCTTTCGTCCAATCAGGAGGTTGCAGAATGGGTGCCTCAATGAGACATTGCTTCAGAGTATGGAAGGCTTTGTCACATTCTTCCGTCCAAGTAAACTCTGCATCTTTCCTCAGAAGCTTGTGCAAGGAGGTTGCCTTTGTTGCAAAATGGGCTATGAACCTTCTATAGTAACCCACATGGCCTAAGAATCCCCTCAACTGTTTGAGGTTGGTGGGTGCTGTCAGAGCTGCAATCTTTTCGATCTTTGCAGGGTCTATTGATATCCCTTGTGCTGAGACAATGTGGCCCAACAGGACTCCAGAAGAGACCCCAAAGATGCATTTGTCGGGGTTGAGGGAAATCCCATACTCCCGGCATCGGTCAAAGCATTGTTCCAAGTGCTCCCAATGTTCACGGATCAAACTATAGACACATAAGTCATCCAAATATACTTCAATGAAATCGTGCAGATGATTTTGAAATGCGGCCATCATGACTCGTTGGAAAGTAGCAGGGGCATTGTAGAGCCCAAATGGCATCACTCGGTAAGCGTAGGTCCCCCATTCTGTGGTGAAGGTTGTTTTGGACTGGTCTTCTTCTGCTATCTGCACTTGGTTGTATCCACTAAATCCATCCAAAAGGGAATAAAGCTCATGTCCTGCCACTGTGTCCAACAGTTAGTCTGTGAAAGGGATAGGAAAGTGATCCTTCTTTGTCTTGGAATTGAGCTTGCGGAAATCCACACATATTCGCAATTTGCCATTCTTCTTAGGTACAACCACGATGGGTGAAACCCATTCACTATTTGCCACTGTATAGATGAACTCGGCTTCCAGAAGCTTCAGCAGCTCCGCTTTCACCAATGTGGAATAATTCGGGTTCATTCACCTCTGTCGTTGCCGTACTGGCTTAGCATCAGGCTCCAAGTCAATATGATGTTGACATATTGTGGGATCAATCCCCTTTAGGTCTTTATAGGACCATGCAAACATGTCCAAATTTTCTTTCAACAAGTTGTACAAGGTTGACAACTCCTCTTCTGGGAGGCTGCTACCCACCTTCAAGTGGCGTTCAGTGCCTTCTGCATCCACAAAGGTTAACTGCCTTTCACCTTCTACTTCACGGATGAAGGTCCCATGGACTGCTTCTGGATACAGATCCGACTCCTTCAAGGGAGTGGTGTCTTCTTCTGATGTCCCACTAGAACCAACTTCTTCTTTTGGTGGAGACTTAGGTTGCTCCTTGAGATGTTGAAATGGGATTAAGGCCGTTTCAAGTTTGGTTTCAAAATTAATTACCTCTTGGCTTGAAGACTCCTCTTCTGAAGATGACACATTCAGGAACGTCACATAACAGGGACCCTCTGATGCATGTTGGGTTTGTGGGACTGGTGCTTGTTGGCACGGTGCATCATCATCATCCTTCTTTGGCAAGGATGGGTGAGAACGACATGAGCCACTGCTGAAAGACGGCTTGTTCTTCTTAATCCACGTCTTATAAGAATTTTGTATATGAGAAGATCCATTTACTAGACCAAATGGTACCATCACCATTCTGTCCCATACATGAGCTCGTTTGCTTCTGAAGCTTCTGGAACTTCTTCTCCAAATGTATCCTCTTCGGGTGGAATAAACTCTTCTAGCTCACTTTCATAACCTTCTTCGTCCATATCATATCCAACCTCTTCTATCTCTGTCTCTGCTTCTGTCTCTGCTTCTGCTTCTGTTTCTGTCTCTGCTTCTGTCTCTGTAGGCGCTCTGTAACAGAAGAACAGATTCTCTGTTTCCTCTCCTGCCTCTATCTCTCTCTCTGCTATGGCCATGTAACAGGGAGAGCAGTACATCCATGCTTCTATCTCACTATCAGAAGTGATTTCAGAAGTCATTCCTGGTTCATACAAGAAGTATTCACCCATTGATAATGGCTTTGCATCTTTTGGAAGTCGGCTTACAGTATCCACTGTTAAGGAATGTGCGACTGTTTTCTTGGGAAGGATCTGTTTGACAGCATCTTCGTCTGCTGATGTTCCATCCGTAGCCTCATTAGGGGAGTCAGAAGATAATTCCAAGGAAGTGGATCCATGTCCTTTTTGAGAACCATACAGTTTCAGCACCACTTTGTTGGGCCCTCTACCCAAGGTCAAGGTTCCTTTGAACCAATCCGTCCTTGCTCGGGGGCTTCAAAAAGCCATGGTCTGCCCAGTAACAGAGGATAGGATGTGCCATAAGAGTTTGGCTTCACCACCAGATAGGTTAGCCAATAATCTTTTCCAGCCATTGTAGTCTTCACATATGGGAGAATGCCCAAGGGCTTGATCCTACTCTGATCCGCCAGTCTGATGAGCCATTGGGTGGGTTGCACACCTTGTAGGCCTAGATCCTTCATTGTCACATCCGTCATAATGTTCACTGATGAACCACCATCAATCAGTGCATTTGCAATAAAGCAACCTTCTATCCATACGCCAGTCTCTGGAGTACCCGGATCTAGGAAGGTGTTAGCTATGTCCACTTCTTTGACAGGCTCTGGAGCTTTATTGGACTTTGTTGCTGTTGAGGGAGCAATCCTTAAGCCACGTCTTCTTGTCAGTATACTTTTGAACCTTTTTCGGCAACTGGGAGACAACATCAATAATTGTTGGAATGTGAGGTTTGGTTTAAAGGTATCTAGATCTCTGACTAGATCGTATTCCTTAATAGGATCCACTGGCTTCTCTAACCGATTAGGGAATGGGGCAACACCCATTTTCATTTTCCCTCTTTCTTCCAACAGAGGAATTACAGGAACTTCTTCTTTCATTTGTGGCACTTCCTCCTCTTCTGTCTCCTGGACCTCTGGTCCTGTCTCTGTAACTCTCTGTGGCACTGTAGGGCTCTGTACGGCACTGTTAGACTCTGTTCTGTTCTATTCTTCTGGTGGAAGATTGAACTTCACTGTTCTGGCAGGAGGGTTATTTTCTTTCTGGATAGGTGGTTCCGTCTTCTTGTTTGCATGTGTGATGGCAGCAACTTCCAATTCCACTAAATTGGAGGTAGGCTCTTGAGCCTTGGCCAGACTGTCAGTAGCACTATTTTTCACTGGGGCTGGGCTTGGACAGTCTTTTGCAGTGTGGCCTTCTCCTTTGCATCGACTGCATAAGGGCTTGTAATCCACTGACCTTCGAGGATTTAGACAATTCGGTGAGATGTGTCCCTTTTCTCCACATCTATAACACTCCACTTCTGATCTTTGACCACCGCCAGACTGTCTTCCTCTATAACTTTGGGAGGGAAATCTTCTGGGTCCGAAATTAGGGCCAAACTCTCTCGGCTTGGGTCCAATATCTTGTGTTGTCATTTTGGATTCTAGAAAGTTGAATCTTGTGTCTTCTTCCTTCCTTCTCCTATCATGCATCTCTTTCAGAGAGCAAATGTCCTCTGTATGGTTCTTTCGCAAACAGTAGGAACAGAAGGCCCCAGGAATAGTTGGTTTTCGTGTACATTCAGTGGCTAAATGGCCTGCTTGATGACACTTACCACACCAAGTATTTGACCGCATCACATCTCTTCCTGCTCCTGCAACATTGGATATGCTAGCGGTATTTACTTTCAACGTTCGTAGTTGTTCTGTAATCACATCCATCAACTCCTTTTTTATGTTTGCAATTGAGTTGGATAAGTAATCCTTCAAGCTTTCTCCTCCTGAGGCACTGGCAGGAGAGTTTTGAGGAGTCTCTGTAATCACTGCATAAACGCATTGGACTGGTACAGAGGGATCTCTGTTCTGGTTCTGATTCAGAGCTCCTATTTGAACTATTGGCTGTTGGTTCCAGTTGGTAGGGTTCCATTGTTGCTACTGATTTGGCATGGAGGAAATTGGTTGGGACCTTTGTTGTTGAGGTTGAACCACCATTTGAGGCATGGATTGTGGCCACTGTGGATTTGGTGCATTGTACTGTGATACCGAGGGCATCTGTTGGTAGGGATAGGGAACAGTCCCTGGTACTGCATTTGGTGGATACATCATTCCTGGCATCAGAGGAGGTAGGACTCCTCTTCTTGTATTCATTGCCAATCTAGCTTCCACTTCATCGTACAGTCATGCACCTTCTGTTGCAGCTTGCAGGGTGGCTGGTCTTTGCAGCTCCACAAACTTACGGACTTCTGGTTGTAATCCTCTGAGAAACACCCCCTTCTGAATGCCATCATCTAGATTATGGTTAGTCCATCTCTTCAGGATGGATTCCATTCGTGAGACATAAGCTTCTACTCTTTCTCCGGAGGACTGACTTAGGTTCATGAATTCCTCTCTCATCCGCTCTTCAAAACCTTCACGTCTGAATTTAGTGAGGAAGGCCAACTTCAGGTCATCCCATGTGCCAAAAGTTCATGCTGCTTGTCTCTCATACCACTGAAACGCCAGGCCCTTGAAAGTGGCGGGGAATATTGCTAACCAATGCTCAGCGGTTCTGGCATTGTTAGCCACACACGCTACCATAAACTCTGCTACATGAAGATCGGGGTCTTCATTGTACTCTCCCTTAAAAACTGGCAATGGGACTACATTCGCTTTCATCAATATTTCCAAGACGGATTTGGCTTGGAAGTGGACCTCCTGCAGGAGGAGGAAGGGCTTGATGTGCCATTGGGACTTCTGTAAAGAGTTCCGCAAGGGCGTCAAAGGCGGCTTCTTCTGCGAGCTCGTTCTCAGCCTTGATTTTTGATTTCTCTCTTCTCACGTACCTCTGGACTCGTTCTAACGCTTGCCTCTTTATTGCGTCATTCATCAGGGGGTTGGCTCCACTAGGTTGTTAGTGCTCCACAGAGGGTTAACAAAAGGCTTCAGTCTCTGGAGGATTCTCTTGCCAACATTTCTTCTACTTCTTTCTTTTCAACGTCCCTGAATTCTGCTTTCATTCCACTGCACAGAGGAAGGTATTCGGTTCTGAAGGTATCAAAATGCATACGTCTGAGCATTGTGGTGGTGCCATCATCATAATAATGCCAACTTCTGATGGTTTCAACAGTGTATGTTGTGAAAAACACTCTGTCTACCAACTTCCAGTGGGTTGCTAATTGAACAAACAAAAAATTATCAGTACACCAAGCATCCCACGTATCTTGCTGTTGAGCATCCACAAACAAATTCCAACTCTTTTCCTTCTTGTCTTTGTGAACCTCTACAGACCAAGACTCTTGAAGCTTCTTCACAATCTCCCACTTGATGTTGTCTGGAAACTTCTCAAAGAATGACAAATCTTCCATTGATGGTCATTCTCTCTGTTTCTGCTCTTCAGTTTATTCCCAAACAGTTTGCCACCAAGATGCAAGTTTCTGCTGCTTCAATAGGAAGAGGAAACTGTCCACCACATAGAGCATGCATCATGATGGTGATGTGTTTCCGCCATTGTGGGATGAAATTCTTGTGGAAAGTGGCTTTGATTATGAAAAATTCCAACTCTTCAGTATAAGAAGGAACTTTACAAACATCCATTGAATTCTTCTCTTCTTGGCAATGCCATTTCCTTCATTTTCAGCCTCTTCTGGTGCTTGTTGATGGCAAGTTTCCCCGGCTGCGCACCAAAAACATGGGGCCCCGAGAGGAACACCAAGGAAAAGGGAATTATCTTGCAAGAAAATCTATCTTGTAACACCAACAAGCTTGTTTATCATGTTTCATATGATCACAATGAAGAAAAGAACACCAGGCACAACAAATCTTCATACAGCATCATGTAGATCTCCCACGGATTTGATAGAATCAACCATATTCTTCAATATCTTCACAAAGTCCATCAATAGAACAAAGAAAGCAAAGGAATATACCATCTTTTAATGGAAATATATCACATAGTATTCATCTTCAATATCTTCATAGTCTTCTCTCTCAATCTCTCATATATAATCACTCTGTTTGAGTAGAATTGGCTATCTCTGACTCTCTCTCTCTCTCTCCATCAATAATACATTATATCCTCACTACAGTCTCTCAAAATCACTCTCAATAATCCCTTTTAGGTCGTGGATACCCCTCCCAAGAGGTATGTCTGATATGAAGAGTCACCAGAGCCACTACAGTGTCCTTTCATAGCTCACTATTGTCACTTCACTCTAGTCTTCACTTGAGTCTTCAGCAACTACTTCTTCCACTTCTTTCAGCTCTTTTGCACTTGTATTCACCTCTTTCCAAAGCTAGAAAATTTTCCCAAGCTACACTCTCATCCATCAGAACACATACAGAAGCATACAGAACAGTCACAGAATAGTACCAGAACAGCTACAGTACAGAACAGAACAGAAACAGAACAGAGACAGAAGCTCTACAGAATACCTACATAAGATTACAGAAGGTCATCAAAACCTCATAACTCATTCTCAAACCATTCCAAACTTCTCACAAACCATTCAATAAGCTTTCACAAGATCTCAATCTTCATCAATCAATACTCCATCCCTCTTTACAGAAGACAATCAGAACAAAACAGACCAAAACAGAACAAAATAGAAGGTATACAGAACCAATCAGAACCTATCAGAACATCACAGAACCACTAATAAACATCATGATCTTCCAAAACTCAATCAATATCATCCAAAACACTCTCAAACCACTTGCAAACCAATCAATCATCTCATAAAATCAACCATTCACCTCTCAAAAACAACAAAAATCAGCCAAAAAACAAGTCATTTCAACACTCAACAGTACATCAATTTCTCAGCATTCAACAGTCTCCTTCCTCCTTTGATTGCTGGCAAGGAACCTTGTTTCAAAAGTTCAATTGCATTCCATCCCTTCTAACAAATATATACATTGACCCTTCTGTAAAGCTAGCTGCTTGCCAAGAAGTTCTTCTCCTACTTTCAGCTTTCTAACATATTTTCTTGAGTTGTTCCTTCTTTATCCTCTTCTGGCTATCAGCACTGTGATTGTTGAATTTGTGATCCCAAATAGACAGAAATGTTTGAACAGGACATGAAACATAAGCCAATTGCTGACCAGAATGTGGAAGCGAAAGGCATATACCTGCTTTTTAAAAAAACTCACAAGGACAAGGTGCCACATTGAAGATCCAGCCTAGTATTTGCAACTGTTAAGACACCCTTCACCAAAATGGGCAGCTTAGTGATTGGTTGCAGCCATTTCACATCCTTCGAGCTTAATGATTGGTCAATTTGACCAGCAACATATGAGGCAAGGCCCGAGTCTGAGGTCTTATCAATAGTTCTCTGCCATGTTCCATTGACTGTTGAGATGGCAAAGAGCTGGTGCTCAAGTATAATCGAGAGCTGGAAGTTAATTCAGCTATGGTGGTTGCAAAAATGACAGCTACTATAAGTATTAACTGCAGCATCAGGCACGAAAACTGTCTCCCTCTATCTTTGCCATGGGGGATCTCAAATTTGCTGCCTCTTCAGCAACGTTGTTTCCCAGCTTCGAGTGGCCACCTCTTATCTCCAGTTCTTCATAAACTCCACCTTTGATGCTCGTTTGCTTCAATATAAGGTTCTCCCACCTCTTTGCACAGAGCTCCAAAATGTAGTAATGCAACCAATGGTGTTACCACCGGTTCTGACAATGGCTGAGTCACAAGAAAAATCTGATTTTGAATCATCAACATTTCTTTCTCTGATACCATATTAGAGTTGAGAGAAAGAGATATGGACAAAAGGCACAGGCTGAAAGGGTAGCAGACATGCTCCCTTCAGTTCATTCCATGACACAGTCACTAAAGTCAATTGTGTGTACTATACACACAAAAGATCAAAATGACCTAGATCCAACCATGGTTAAGTCAGTGGAACTTAACCTTATTCAACTGATGTAGACAACTATGAGCTTGAATCTCAATATCAACAGTATCCCCCTGGTATCTCAAGTCGTGAGAAGAAGAAGCTTCTGTTGGAATCAGTCCCCGTACACCTTGCTAGGTGGTGCACTATACAAGAAAGGCAAAGAAGAAGTATTGTGAAGATGTGTTGTAGGAGATGAAATTGACATAGTATTGAAAGCATGCCATGATGAGCCATGTGGTGGACACTTCCTAGGAGAAGCAACAGCCAGAAAGGCTCTGCTCGCAGGATACTAATAGCCGACCCTCCACAAGGATGCCTATAACTACTGCAAGAGATGTGATGCTTGTCAGTGAATGTGGAAACCCACCAAGACCCATGCCATGCCACTACAACCTATCGTTCCCCTAAAGCCGTTTGAGGGGATTGATTTTGTGGGTCCCATTGATCCACCCACTAGACGGAAGCAGAACTGATACATCCTGGTATGTACGGATTATGTCACCAAGTGGTGTGAAGCTAAAGCTCTGAAGCATGACGATGGAAATAGCATGGCATTGTTCCTGTACAAGAACATCATCACCCATTTTGGCAATCCCCTAGAACTCATAAGTAACAGAGTGTGCACTTTCTTAACAAGATGATGGAAGAGTTGACACAACTGTATAAGATCCGCCATCACAAGTCCATCCCCTATTATCCCAGAGCCAATGGCCAAGTTGAAGTCACCAATCGCATTCTCTACTCGATCCTAACAAGGACAATTGCCGCACATCGCCACGATTGGGATGATCGACTTATAGAGGCCCTCTGTGCATACAAAACTTCTTATAAGGCAGCTACAGGACAAACTCCTTTCCAGTTGGTGTATGGCACATAACCCATCTTTCCTATTGAGCTGGAGTTGCCCTCTTTGCGAGTGGCAGTCAAAGATTGCCTCAGAGATAATGAGTCTCTCCAATGCCTCCTGTTGCATTTGGAATTTTTGGATGAGATTCGATGGATGGCCCTATAGTGCATGGAAACCATTCAAGCGCGACGTAAGGCCTATCATGACAGTTTCATCAAGCATAAGGAGTTCAAAAAGGTGATCTTATTCTAGCCTATGATTCCCGATTTGGCAAGTTTCTAGGAAAGCTTCAACAACGTTGGATGGGTCCTTATAAGGTACATGTCGTTAATCAGAATGGCTCCCGTTTAAGTCCAGACAATTGATGCCTCTAATGATCCTTCTTTTATCAATAGCTATTGCACCTGAAGAAGTACTTCCCTCCTTGGGGCCTTTTCCCTTTTGGATGTTGCACTATCCTTCTCTTCATGCCTCTAATAGCCCTTATGATCTTCCTCATGAGGTGGTCTCATCCTACTAGCCCCTCCCAGACACCTCCCATCCTTACTATGTTCTTCTCTTATCTGATCAAGCAATGGTGATGTGGATGGTCCTGACATATGGTATTTCTACCATTTTCTTTATTCACAAAAAAAAACAAAAAAAAACACAAAAAAGAAGATATATTGGTCATAGGAGAAAAGGACTTAGGTCCCTGTCATGCCGACCTTTCGAGAAAAGGTGGAAACACCCTCAGGAGTAGGAAAGAAGAAAAGAAAATAAAAGAAAAAAAAAACAAACTACTATGGGAGAAAAGGAAGCAATTCCCTGTCATCGTAGGCCTTGTTCCAAGAAAAGGTGATAACATCACAAGCCACATCACCTTGTTCTGTACACTGCACAATAAGCATCCCTGGCCTTGTTGCTTGCACCTATGCTAAATGGGTGGAATGCACGAATGCACCATCAATTGTGCACACTGGCATACTCCCTCCAAATCATTTTCCCCTTGTTCAATTCTAAACCGTCAATTCTAAACCGGGTGTGAGTTATGGGATTTCATGCTTATTCATTGAATGATGTGCAGAATGGGGCGAGCGACTGCTCTATCATCCTCTTGCGTGCCCATACGCTAAGATTTCTATTCTTCATCATCGACACTTGAATCGACGGACTCTACCGAAAAAGCTATCTCCCTGGGTGCTGTTGCATGGTCCCTGCCCCATGCTGGACGTGTTCTCTATGGCACGCCCTGGTCCCTCGTGCGACAACGGCTCTGATCTTCCTACATCAACAACGATGGTTTCCTTCAACCAACTATGAAATGGGCCAAGTGTTCCTAACCCTACCTTTCTGTAAGCAAGTGCATGTTATGTCTTAAGTGTGGGGACGTGTCCCTGCACATCTGTTGTGCATACCCCTTGCATATGTCATTAATCAATCATGCATGTCTACCACATACTAGTTATGCCTTGACGAGGTCCCTTCCCCACCCAACTACCCTTGTACCCCCTGTTGGCAAGGCCGTTTTCCTTGCGGTTACTTTTATTGTGCCATTTTTTTTCTTTTCTATGTAAACACACCCTATGTTCACCACACTCCTAATCCAACCTATAGCCATGTTTGTCCCTTCACATAACACACTTTTCCTTTTTACATCTCCATGTTCTGGCTTACTGTTTTTGTGTTATTAATTTTTGAAGAAATTCTCGCCAATTGGATGTTTTTTCATGTAAACACTCCTTTATTGTTTCGAAATGCTGATCTAATATGCCAACCCTGTCCTACGCCTTCCCCTGGACATTTTTCCTTTTAGTCGCCTTTTATTCTGCTATATGGTTTGTCCGTTATTAATTTTTGTGGGGTTTCGTGTCTTTTTCGTGCATATTTTTACCCTTTTTCCATGTGAACCTACCCTATTCTCCTCGGAATTCACTTCTGACTTCTTATCCAAGCACCCTTCCTGCACAGTTTTCCTTTTTCTTATGCCGTGTTTTGCCCTCTAGCTTTTTTGTTATTAATTTTTATTGGATTTTTAAAGCTCCATTTTCTTGGTTTTTCCATGTGAACGCCCCCTAACCCCCCGGAAATGCATTCCAACATGACAGTCCTGTGACACACTATTGTTCGGACATTCTTCCTTTTTACTTCACTTATTTTCGGTGCCCTATTCTTGTGTAATTTTTTGGTTTTTTCCATGTGAACATGTCTTATCTTCATCGGCATTGTGTTCTGACATGATAGGCCTATCTGAATGAATTTTTGCACATTTTTCCTTTTTCCCCTGCTTCCTTTTGGGGAACGAATTCTCCGTTATTAATTTTCGTATGCGTTTTCAGGCCTGATTTTTGTGTTTTTTCCATGTGAATGCCCTGGCTTGTTCTCGAACACCTCGTTGCACTCTTCCCCTGTCTCCCCCTTAACTTTTGGCATAGTTTTTTTTTAAACAACATTTCGTTCTTGCGCACGGTTTGGGTTTTGTGAAATTTTCCTTTCAATTTGCGCCTATCGTGCCTCTTGCATCACGCGTGACTGGCGTTTTTTTTTCAATTTTCATCCTGACATCCCATCCGTCACGTCATCCCACACCTATGCCGCCGTCCCAGCCCCCGTTGCTTCCCATCATTGTAAATTTTTTTACCCCTGCCCTACGCATGCCAGGGGACAGGGGTGCCCCCCCCTTTTTCTTTCTTTCTTTCTTTTTATTTATTCAAAAACAAAAAAAAAACAAACATTTTTTTCAAAAAAGACCTCCCTTCCTCCCTGACGGTTTCCCCCCTTCTCCCCTCTCTCTCTCCTTATTTCGTTCTCTCTCTCCCTCTCTTTCTCTCTCCCCGACTCCATCTCCTCCTCCCCCCTCCTCCTCTTCCCTCCCACCTCCTCCTCCCCACTCCCACCATTTCTCCCTCTCCCCCCTCCTCCTCTTACCTCCTTCTCCTCCCCCCATCTTCTCCCCTCCACCCTCCTTCTCTCTCCCTTTCCCCCCCTTCACCCACGCGTGTCTCCCACCTTCCTCCTCTCCCTCTCCCTCTCCCTCTCCCTCTCCCTCTCCCTCTCCCTCTCCCTCTCCCTCTCCCCCCTCCTCCTCCTCCTCCCTCCTCCCCTCTCTCTCCTCCATTGCCACCCCCTCTCCCTTGGTGGCCCCTCCCTCATTGCCTCGACTGCCGCTAGTGCTGCCACCCCACCCAACATAGCCATCGCCCACCGCATGCATGACCTTGCCTAGCACGTGCGTGATTGTCACCACCTCACCGGTCATCCATGCCCTAATGCCCTCACCGCCTGTTATCGCCCCAAACGCCCCCACCAATTGTTCCGCGCCACTTGTGACCTCTCTTCCCTCCCACTTGGCATGCCGACATCATCCCACCTCCTCCTCGGGCCGATGCCCGGGCACCGCTGCCAACCGTGCAACCTCGCCTTCCCGCCCATTACCCACCCCTGCCCATCCTCCTACTATCCCACTCTGCCTGCCCGTCCCCCCTAATTACCCCTAACCCCACCCAATCGTCCTCACCCCTTCCTAACCCCTTCGTCTTCCCCCAACCCACCTACCTTAACCCCCCCCTCTACCTAACCTAACCCCCCTTCAACCCATTACCCCAACTCCCCCAACTACCCCCACCCCCTACCCTTCCCCTTAGCCCCCCTTCCAGTAGCCCAACCACCCCCCCCCAAATACACACCCCCCCCTTTTTCCCCGTTCTCCCGCCGAAATCCACCACAAACCGCCGCCACCCCGCTGACAACACTACCTCCCTTTCCATGCACCAATGGGTCCACCACCTCACCTTGTCCGGCCACCCTATTTGCGGGTGTTCGCGAGGGTGTTCGCGCTACTCGCGGGTGTGCTCGTGTCATGTTCGGGAGTCGTCCATACGTGTTCACGTACACAAATGAGCATCTAGACTTGTTCGTGTGATGGTGCGTACCCGTCCGAGCACAAGCTACTGTTCACATGCAGCCGGGTACCCCATTTTTCATTTAAAAACTGTCAAAAAACCCTTTAAAACACATAAATTAAAAAAAACTAATAAAAAATTCTCAAATTTCATTAAAAATTTACAAAAAATGACTGAATATTCCTTTGACCAACTAGACACTTTTTGAATTATATTTTCAAAGCTGAAGTTCCACAAATAAATTGCAAAAAATCCAAAAACTTCAAAATTCATTTAAAATCCATTAAAAATTGGTAAAAATATGTTTAAATTAAAAAATATTAAAAAATCAAAAAATTCATCCACCTTTTTCTTTACTTCTGAATTTTTTTTCAAAACTAAGCATGCTTTACAACATGGTCAAATTTTTATTATTGGGTAAATTCTTGAAAAACGCATGTTAAATGCCAAACATAAATGGAAAAATGTTGAAAAATCTAGTATTGTCTTACCAAAAATCTAACCAAACACCACTTATTATTATTATTTTTTTAATGAGGTGTTGGTTTGGTTTTTTTAAATGCGCTTACCATGTTCAAATCTTTTTCAGTTGTTGGCTTCTCTCTTTTGAGATTCATTTGCATTGTAGGACTCATACATGCGCATTCACTATCCTTGCACACACACATACACACTCTCAGGTAATTCCATTCCCCCTTCTCATTTTTTCTACTACCCCCAAATTCACATATTAATTTCTAAAATGAACCTTAATCACCACCATGGCACGCGCATCTGCGCTAAACATACCTTCTTTTTAATTAAATAAAATCAACCAGCCGTTCACCTTGCACGTGCTACGTGCATTTCAGAGGCACCTTAATTTTGAATAAAATGAACCAACCATCACAAAAATGCACGCACTGAAAAAGAAGAGTGCTTCAGGACATTAAATTCTTAATTAATGAATCTGCATCTAGAGACCTAGTTTGGGTATCGAAGTCTGAGATTCGTTAAAAGCACCATTCCACCTTAACAAATTGTAAATAACAATTTAAAAATGAACTGTCGTTTTCTTATTAAGGTTTACAACCTAATGAAATTTTACCCATTTTTAATAATTTATTAAAATGAACCCTTCACTAAAATCATTCCTCTCACTGCACTTTCTTATTCCCCTTTTCCATAAACACGCTTCGCAGGATCGGCACGTGTAGTCTTCAGAATGGTCTTTCTCGTCACTGATGGTCAATGGTGTTCTAATTATGTTGTGTGTGGTTATTGATTTGGTTTATTTATACGGTTAAGGGTACGGTCTGAATTTATTTTTCATTTTATCTGCCTGATACGGGGTCTCGAGTGCATGTCTGTTGCATAGCATGAAGCTTTTAGTCATATATGTCTAGAGGTCATGTCGAATTTTTTCTAGGATGTGCCTTGCTTGGGGATAGTTGGTTGATTCTCGTTTCAAACCCTTGATTGATATCATATCTTTGGTCTTCTCTACTGGTTTTGCAAGCATCTCTTTTGTTTGTGAGTTTTGTTGTGTATTCACTATCTGAATGGCACCTTGTATGCCTCCTCTTGTTCAGACGTCCCATTGATCAGTAGGGATTATTCTTCCCTACTGAATTTCGAGCCTATTGCAAAAGCTGGCCTTGCATCTTTTGTGGCTGCTCCTCTCCCTTTGATTCTAGATGATCCAACCCTTTGTGATGAGTTTCTCGTGTCATACAATAAGAAATCAAGCTTGGTTCATGGTACTTCCATGGTCCTGACACCTAGAGGGTTAGGGAAGGCTTTGTACCTTCCCTACAAAGGGGAACCCTTTGTCACAACTAGATAGTTATTCTCAAATGAAGATACCCTCAAGCTGTTACAGAAGCAGACTAAAGAGGTCCCAATGTTAAGAAGGTGATTAACACTTCAGGAATGTCTTTCTCAATGATCATTGATCCTCTTTGGAAGCTAGTCTGCCAATTCCTCCAGGACAGGTTCATGCCTGCCATGGCACCATCTCACTAATTGTCCAGGGAGCTCTTCACAGCTTCCAGGATGGTTTTAAGATGGGTTTCCATTGACTGGAGCACTTACCTTCTTACGAAGATGGACCAACATTTTGTTAAGGTGACTAGAGGGAATGTTACCAATGTAAACTTTGGTTTATATTTATATGCTTTTTTGACATATTCAAGCCTTAAGAAGGGTGTTTTACCTCCTCCTCCATCGAGAGGGTTCTTTGGATATATCAGTTCCTTCGTTGAACCACTTAGTGACAGGGGATGCCATTCCTTTCCTTTGCAAAGACATCCAGAGTTCTATTGAACTCTTAGTGACAGCTTGTGATCAACAGTTCTTCTTTCTATGAAGAATTGATGCAATCCAAAGACCAAATGAATAAGGCAACCATAGAGCTAGCCTATGCCAAAGACACTCTCTCCGATCTGTTCAAGCAAATGGAGCAGCAAACAAAAATGATTGAGACCCAGAGAGAAGAAATATCTTCTTTGAAAAATCAGTTAGTAGAAGCTCAGTCAAAGGTCACCATGGTTTCTAAAGAGAAAGAGAAAATGACCAAAGAAGCTCAAGAGTTCAAGACTCTTCTGGATATGAAATTGTCAGACTTGTAGATCACTCACAATACAGTGGAATCCCAAGCCTCCCAAATTAATGGACCAACTGATGCAGTCACGATCCATTCCCCCAAGTCCCAGTGTCCCTATGATTCTTTCTATATCTCAATAGCATGACTTGCCTGCTCTTCAACGGAATGACATTTTATGTCCTTTATTTCAGGCCAAGGTTGAGAGATTGTAGTCTAGAATGGATATCTCATGGACTAATTTTGAGCCGTCTATGGAGTTTGTTCCTCCTGCCCACTCTTTCTTTGTTCATTATCAACAACAGAAGTTGGCATTCTATGTTAAACTTTCAACCATGGATTTATCTCCTCTAGAGAATGACTGGGTGGAACCTGGTCTGCGGATCTGCTGTCTGAAGTGGTCAGTATGGTGTTTGAGGATTCAATAGTCTCAGATTCAATGTTAATGTCCTATATGTACCTTAGAGGTGACTTGTTAATTCCAGATGATGAAGACCTCTCTTGGTATGTTGGAGATGTAGTCTTGCAAGCAATCCTCTATGTACATCAGTTGGATCTTAAGATTGATGAAATGTTTCAAAAGTATTCTTCTAGAGTAGTTGACTGTCTAGAGGATTCTTGGCATCCTATGCTGGATTTTGTGATCTTAAATCAAAGACAGTTAAAGGCTTTGTCTCATGTGCAAAATGTCAACCAACTGAGGATGGATCTGTTATCCTATCTTTCCAAGAAACCTCCTTTTGATCCTTTATTTTTTGAGGCCTATGACATTCTGCCTTAGGACCATCAGTTCCATCCTTGACCTACTATCAACAAATGGCTCATAGGTATGTCGCTTATCTGTCCCTTTTTCAGAATACCCCACATGTCATTTTACCCCTTCTATTTCATCCTAAAGATGCACCCCATATTCCTATTTTTACACAATGTCCTTTCGTCATTGATCGGGTATTTCCTCCCCTTCTTCCTTGTTCTCCCCCATCTTTTCATTTCGTGTCCACGTTCCCACCACATTTCCTTACTCCCTTCCTTTTCGATCCTGCTAAATTTCCAGATTCTCCCACCTTATCTTATTCTTCTTTTTACAAATTTTCTTATCCTTCTCTTCATCCTTTATTCCTTATTCCATTCCTATCTCTTTCATCTTTTATTTAGACTCCCCCTCAGTTGGTTACAGAATATGAAGGCTTTGATTAGACAATCCTGAGAAGAAGAAGTTGGAGTGCTAGAGATTCTTTGACAGGACCTCAAATTAACTGGCCTATGATTCTAGGAGAATGGAAGGGTGCAAATCAAGCCTTTCACAAATATTTACGTTTTTCTCAGCTTCATTCTCAATATTTGGATCCATTAGTGAGATTGACTACTCATTTTTCATGGTATCTAGCCTTTATGCATTGTCACTCTCATGGTGATCAAAAGCAAGTGCCAAAGTTATGTTTGGATGTCAATATAGATGTGGATACTCATCAGCTGGATGTGTTTTATTTTTATGCTTTTTGCTTGCCAAGAAGACTTGTTATCCTACTGGAGAGAATGTGTTGTTTACAATTCTTGCAAAATCCTCCAAAAACCTTCGTGGATGAATCTTTATCCCTAGAAAGGTTTAAAAATCATAAATCTTTTAAAAGGGATCATCTTCATTGATCCGTTATCCTTTGTAACTTTGATGCTTGATCAGAATACATCTATCTACCCTTTTCCTTCTGAAGAGGTGCCATTCAAGTATTGTTTGTGTAAGTGGTGTGAGTTGTGGTATGTGTATCTTATTTATCTTTGTTAAATGGAGCTGAAGTTGAAGCTGAATTGATGAAGACAATATTGGATTAAAAGCTAGCAGAAGATTATGTTGATTTTAAGAAAACTATTATATCCTTTATGAGTTTGTGTTGCTATCAATTTTTTTAAACAAATGGACATAATATCCAAAAGGTTATCTTCCTTTCATTGTAGTATTATCAGATATATAGATTACTTGGGGTAGTGGTTGGGTGATTATTGGTGATACTAAAGAAGATCAAATTGAGCCCTTTATTGACCTTATATTCTTCTTTTCCTTTGGTTGCAAGGACGCTTCTTTCTAAGTGTGGGGATATGTTGAATGCCGAAATGACTAGATTTTTTGGTTGAATTTTATTGTTTTTGAGGCTTGAATGGTTGATTTTTAATGGATTTTGAGTGATGTTTGGTTGTTTTGGAAGTGTTTGAAAGTTTTTTGGATGATATTGATTATGTTTTGGAAGCTCATGATGATTCTTAGTAAAAATATGAGACTCTGTGATATTCTGATAGGTTCTATTGAGGTTCTAATTGGTTCTAATACCTTCTGTTTAGCTTCTGTTTTGTTCTGATTTTCTTCTGTGTGAAGCATGGATTGATTATTGATGAAGGTTGAAATATTTTGAAAGCTTATTGACCTTGGGATTGATACTATACCTATGATGCATTTGGATTCTATGAGTGCTATTTAGCTAGCCAAGAATCTAATTTTCCATGCGAAGATGAAACACATTGAGGTGAGGTATCACTTCATACATGGGGTCGTGGAGGACAAGTTTGTTGACCTTGTCAAGATCTCCACTAACGAAAATCCTTATCTGCTCACAAAAAGCCTCACTACTGAGCGCTTTGCCTTTCTATGGAGATTGATGGGCATTGGATGAGATGACGTTTTTCCTCATCCTATTGTACATGTGTACATTGTATTGTCTTTTCTTTTTCTTTTCACTCCTCACTGTGGCAGATTTTCCTTTAAGTGGGAGGTTGTTGGGGGTAAAGGCGCCTCTGTCTAGCTGTGCGTGTATTACTACATTTACAGTACCCCCTCGCTGCACACTACAAGTGGTGGGTGCTTGTCACCGTCACTTTATTCTTTATTCCTTTAGTGACAGTTTGAATAAAGGAAGGCCCGGTCAGACATTATGACCGTTGGAGTTCCCATTTGGTCTCTCTCTCTTTCTTGCTATTGCTCTCCCACCCATAGCTCTTCCAAGTGAGCTTCGATCCTTCTCACCTTTCACAGATTATGTGGATCCCTTTGATTTTGAGGACCCAGAGAAGCACACCGCTCTGGAATTATCACCTTTGATTGATTTAGCATATGAGGCTCAAGAGTGCTTTGATAGAATGGTACAGGTTCTTCATGCCACTACTCAACTGGTACTTAAGTATTCCCTTGACTTGCAAGGGGTAGAACTACAAAGAGAAGATTTGGATGAGCCCATCAGCGACCTCTCATGACAAGTAGACACAAGAAGAGACCATAGTTTCTGATTTTGATGTCTATGCAAATGCCAAATTCAAGAAACCCTTACCATCTAGCTCAATGCAAAGGCTCATCAACATGGGGGAAATCATAGCCAAAAAGTGATTGAGTAAACTAGACAAATACGTTGAGAGCTAGATTTTATGAGCCGCTTTTGAGCTGTGTTTGAAGAATTTGAGGCCAATTTTGGAGCACGAAGTGCCCAGGAAGCGCTAAAGACCAAATTTTCATGAAAAATGAAACAGTGGCGGATGGCCAAGCTAGAGTTTTCCTAAATTCATTTCGACGTCAAGAATCCAAAGTAAGTTTCGGTTCATCGATCAGAGGTCGTTTGACCCTCCATTTAATCCCCGCAAGGTTTGGCATTATAAAGTAGCTACTAGATTTAGGAACCGGAAAGTGTGCAAGCGAGGCCGAGATGATGGATTTCGATGCCATGAAGCCAATGTCCAGACGGATCTTGAATCTGAGTCCGTTTGCCCACCCAAAATCGAAATATCCACTTGCGGGACAATGTGAACACAAAAAGATGAACTGGTTATTTTAAAAATTTTAACCTTAGGCTTAATAAAATCCTCAAACTAATGAAAAAACTGATAAAGGGAAGGGGGGGGAGGGCAAATTTTTTTGCACCCTCTCAAAATCTGATCCGTGCCTCTCCGATTCAAATCTGTTTAGAAAAAGAGAGAGAGATTCTTGATCAGGGCAGAGAGAGGAAGGAGATGGTTGTAATCTTACCTAGTTTTATGGAGAATTAAGAAATTTGATTTTCTAGTCTTTCTCTCTCCTCTCTCCTCTCTCCTCTTTGTGGCTGTTCGTATGCATCAATTCAAGAGAGAAGGGGGAGGGTTGTGATGATGAATCTAGAGCAAACGATGATGCTGGAGCGATGGAGGATGTAGATCGGGCTGAGAGAGTGTGTTAGCAGCAAGGAAGAAGCGTCAATAGCCTCCCATCTACGAGATACGAGCCTTGAAATTGTTGTTTCTATGCATAAGTGAGCGGTTCTTTTGTTTCATGGAAATTGATTGAAGAAAGTGTTTAATTTTGTTTGTTCTTGATTTCCCATGTTTCATTCTCTCTTAAATATGAAAGAAAACCTGAAAATATGATGATATAATAATTTCCCGCAGAACCCGCAAGTTACCGTTTTTATAAAAATACTGAAATTTGGGGTTTTTGTTAAGTGTTTTTGGGTCATGAGAGATAAAAATTGATATGAAAATGATGTTGAGTCTCCTTGATCAGTAAGAACTCATAATTCTGAAATATCTCATTTTTATGAAGAAATAAATGGAAAAAAATAGAAAAAATAAGAAAACTTTTAGTTTTTGTGCTTGAAAATTTAGGAAAATTGACATTTTATATTCGTGAACATATAGCAAGGCTAGAGCATGAGGAGCAAGCCTCAGTAAAGCCTTTTTTCTATGTTTTAGTATGTTTTTATCGATTTTTATATGAAAATTTTCATAAAAATGAATCCTAAATACCAACCCACAACGAATACAAAACCTAAATGGTAGGAGGGAGGAGGGTTTCTGAAAGTGATTAGTTGCTGAAAATGATTCAAATTTTAATCTATTTGTCTATGCATAACATATAGGATGAACTATCGTTTGAATTAATGAGACTAGTACCACGAAGAAATTCGGTGCTAATCTCTATCAATGCAGCATGTACGATTAGCTCAAATCATTGAAGGGTTGTTTTTGCACTTCACCTAGCTAGTTTCAAATGATAAAATGCTTGAGCACAATGGTCATCCACACTTGCATTGAGCATAACATCGTATCAAACCTGGACGCATTGCAATTGTTTTCCAAACATTGGCCTACGTGGAGTGTGTGTAAGGAAACCCGAGTTGTAGGGTAGACAAATGGTTTCTTGGGGCAAGCTTGGTAAGGAAAGATCAAATCTCATGGATCGTTCAAAATATATAAGAGTGGAGATTGTTCGTATGTTCTTTATGTTAGAGCAGCGCATCAAGGGGCCAATCCTCTCGGTGTAGGAGAGCTGTAGTGGGGCCACAGCATTCAACTGAGGGGTTGCCTCTTATGTTTGTACTATGTTGGTATATAATACCAATATGTATGGGATCTTCCTCGAAGGAGTAGGGAAGGGTAATCATTGGACTACGTTTTACTACAAACACGATATCTACATTAGAAGTTAGGGCAATGTGCCCTTAGACGCTCCTAGCCGTGATGCCGTGCGGGGTTGTCTTGTAAGCATTATATAGAGGCCCGACTAGTGCCTAAAGCCAATGTCGTGCCCATTTTTGGCCCCCACATCCTCTTTAAAGGAAACTTGCAAGGTTCAGAAGGGAAAGAATAGAAGAGAGTATTTTACTAAGAAACCACGTGAGGCATGGAATCTTCAGCCCTAGAGAATGGAAATATTCCATTGTCAATATAGATGAGTTGCATATTCTACCTTTTGCTACTCCAATCAAAGGGTAGACATGTTGTATTGCCCTTATCCAAGAAGGAATGCAAGTGACTATGATGTTCAAAAATATGGCAAATACAATTTCCCCAAGGTCCCCAATGTGAATGCTTCACATGAGAGTGAAAACTACCATTTCCAATTGTGGGATCTCTAGTCCTCTTTTAACAATTTCCTCAAGCTATTTACAAATTTTCCACATCTAGACTTCATTGTGGCATGCAATTATCTCTAACACTCCTCATTCAACTTCTACAATAGTCAGCAACTCCTTACAATGAGAAGGGACTTCCTCCACTATTCTTTGACATCAATACAGGGATTGACTGCATTGCCATGGCAAGATTTCATCTTTGAGCTATACTATTTCCATCCTATTGTGTCGCCTTGTTAGAGGATATGGTGGATAGCAAGTTTGTTCAGTGTACACATCCTTTTTTCCCAAAGTCTTCCATTCACCTCTAAACTTTCCTTAGGCCATATCTTCTAAGAAAGGGGTGTCTTTCCCTCACTTTGTAGCTACTCCATGAGGAGTAAATATTTTGTATCATTCATTATAACCCAAAAAAAAGAAAGAAAGAAAAGGGAAGACAACAAAAGCTTCAAGATTTGTTATGTGCATTCAAATCCACACTACACCTAGGGGTCCTTAAGTTAGGTGCATCTAGTGACTTTGGTCAACTCGCTCCATCTCTAACCCCCTAGCCCTTCCTTCACTACATAGTCTCAGGGAACATTAAGGGTAGGACATTACAGCTTGAACGACGTGTCTCCCTAAGCTTAGCAATGCACAGTAACTTTTTACAAATTGGGTCCTCAAATGTGGGACAACACTTTAGGCTTGCTTCGAGTTTGATCTATCCCTCGATTCCATCTAAACACACACAAGTCACTAAACAAGTAAGTTTGACATACCTCTTAGGTAGAGCATAAGTTAGCTTACAAGAATTTTGTAGAATATCATTTGAAGGACTAAAGAACCATCAAGAGCCTCTGCATCCTTGCCATTCCATTATTCACTACTTTTTTTCTAATGTGCCATCATCGATTCTTCATACATACATCATCTTTTATTAGTTACCACATCTTATTGGATGTCATCTTCAGCATTAGTAGGAGCATCATCTTCTTCAATACCCATTCTTCACATAAACAAACATACCACTCTCATCTCCCGTAGTTCTTCATTAGCAACATTTATTTCTCTCCATCAAGACTACTTCATCACGAATCTTCCTTGCATCCCACATCTATGGCATGAGTGCCATGGGACTGGCACTCTTTCGCACTCATCTAGGAGGAGGCTAATGTTAATAGCATTTTGTGAAGGCTAAAGTTAAAACAAGATCAAAACAAGGTCATTGTATAAGTGTCGAATTTATTTTATGGAGCTTCATTGTATATGTTGGACACTTGTGTATTATTGTTATACTCATGTACATCCTTCATAGACATCATCAAAGTATCATGGATGTATTATTTTGTGAGATTTGGGATCACTCCTCTACACATTGCATTTTGACTTGAAAGTGTTGCATCGATTGTGCACATATATTTGTGATTAGATTAGTGTAGGCATGGTCTAATAAGGCTAAGGTACAAGCATGCTATTAGGATTGACTGGCCTAGATCCCAAAAAGATGATAGGATACCTAAAAGAGGGTGCAAACCCTACTTCATAGTGGTGGAAATCCTAAAATGCAAAAGGGGTACAAACCCTAATTCACAAGGGAGTAAATCCTAAAAGACAAACCCTAAAATGCAAAAGGGATGCAAACCTTAAAACGTAAAGTGGGGATGCAAACCCTAATTCACAGGGGTGCAAACCCTAATTCACAAGGGGTGCAAACCCTAAAATGCAAAGTGGATGAAAAACCTAACTCTAAAACGGTGCACTATCCTAGAGATATGACCTAACCCTAACCCTAATTTGTGTCTATGTAAGGATGGGAGGTTTGAGTTGTATTTAACCTTTTGGTGCATCCATGCTATGGAAGCTCTATTAGTGCAACTATTGAAGCGTTATATTCTCTTCTTCTATTCTATTATCTTGCCTCCATGGTTGAGACTGAATGAGAGAGAGTGAGTGAGTGGTGTGTTGAGAAAGGAACTAAGAAAAGATAAAGCTCTTTGTTGTCTTATTTCTCTTCTTCTTCTTTTCTACTAGCTTTTTGACTCATTGGTGTGCTTGGTAGTGGATGCAAAGGAGTGATAGCATTGGATCATTGTCAGGGAACCATCTTCAAGCCTTCAAGGTTTTGGAGTGCAATGTGGGAAGGTAAGTTGGTGAGTTCACTACACCTTAAAGCTAGTCTTATATTCTTGCTTTCTTGGGATAGAGAGAGAGAGAGAGAGAGGGATAACAATTCTCTCACGGATTTATCACAACAGAAATTCAACAAATTCTTTATATTTTTCATCAAAAGAAACAAGAGAACACAAAGAAATGCTCCACTTTGAATGGAAATCATCACATATTATTTATCTTCAATAGCTTCATAGCCTTTATAGTCTCTTTGATGATCTCTTACTCATATATGCATTGTTTTTTAATGAAAAATTGGTTATTTCTCACTCTCTATCTCTTCACACATGCTCTCTCTCAATAGTATAATAAAACAATGAATAATAATTCATAATTCCTCTTTGGTCATGGATATCCCTCCCAAGAGGTATGTCTGATATGAAGAGTCACTAGAGCCACTACAGTGTCCTTTTGCAGCTTAATAGTGTCACTGTCACTTTAGTCTTCACTTGAGTCTTCAACAACTACTTCTTTGAGATATTTTGAACTTGTATTAATCTCTTTCCAATATTAGAAAACTTCCCCAAGCTATACATTCATCCAACAAAACACGTACAAAGGCATACATAGCAAAAACAGAGGCTCTATAGAAATTAACAAAAATTAGAAAGTATTTAGCTCAACTAAAACCATTCAAAACCATCAAGAATCATTCAATAAGCTTCCAAATACTCTTAAACTCCATCAATCATCATTCCAACCTCTCATATAGAAGGAAATCAGAACAAAACAGAACCAACCAGACACTTTAACAAAACCTTCTAGCACATCATATCTCCACAAAAAAACATCATGAGCTTCTCAAATCTATTCAACCTTATCCAAAACTCTCTCAAACACTTTCAAACCAATAAAGCATCATATAAATTAGTCAAAAATTAGCCAAATATGCAAAAAAAAAGCCAAAAACACAGTCATATCAACCCTGAATATATGCCTACACTTAATCAAGGAGTATCCTCACAACCTTAGAAAAAGAGCATAGAAGTTTAAAATAATAGCTCACCTTGATCTTCCACACCAACTTCAGGAAACACCATCCAAACACGATCCCAACTTGTAACATGTATCTAATAAAGAATTGTGATGAAAGAAAAACACCTTTATCCATTAACATAGCTTAGAAACAGAAAAGCATGAAAAACTTTTAAAGGATATAAGAGGTTGCTTTCATAATAAGCATCCATCCATCAGATAGAATCACGAACCACCACTAATCAACTTCTTGATCAGCTCGCTCTTCATCTTCAACTCCATGCAAGAAGAAAATAACACCACATATATGTCATAGAACATACATAGAACTCACAAAGACACAAGACAATGTAGTCTAAATGGCAAATGCTTCCAAAACATGGAGAGCAAAGAGAAAGATTTCCATTAAAAAATTAGTACAACAAGGAGAGCATCCACATGCTATGTAGGACAAATATATTTTTTCTTGAATTCATACTCAACTTGAGACATTCCAGACTCTTATTCTCATCCACAAAAATGTAGAGACACATTTTGGAGAAACTGTAAATAACACATCCTTTCCAATAGGATAATAAACCTAGTGTGAAAAGCTTTTGCAAAATAATACAGGGCATCCATGTGAGCAACCATCACATCCTCATTAGGATTAATTGTCAAGTTTGGAATACTCTTCTGAGTATTTAGATGAGACTGCTGATGCATAAAAGCAAGATACCAACAAAAATGAGACACCCAACATACCGATGTATCCTCAGAACAAGCATGTGCTCTAGCAAATTGAAGATAATGCATAGAATATTGTGTAGAAGTGTCCCAAGAACCAGGAACGATAAAACAATTAAACATGGGTCCTATTAAGAATCATTCAATGTCCACTGTCGTCGACGTAGGATATCACTATCATATCCAAGAGTATCCATCACTGATTGTGGAGGAAGGTTAATATAGTCAGATGGAGATAGTAAGGAAATAAGAGGGGAATAGTTAAGAGGTGGGCAAGATAAATCATAAAATAAAGATATTTGAAGGGATAATTATGATGGGAAAGAAGGGAAAGAAAGTAAACTTCTAAAGGGATTATGTTGAAAAAACAGAGGGAATAGACATGGCAACAAGAATAGGTTCAATAGGAGTAGGTGAAGATGGGCATGTAGTAAAAATTGGAATGTGAGGGAAAACTGCAAGGGTAAAAGATAAGAGAGGGATACTATCTAGATTAGAAGTGAGGATGGCAACAACTTGGACAACTTTTAAGAGTATATTTTCAAAAAATACAAAGGCACAGAAGACTCAACTCAAGAACGAGTTGAATACCTTGAAGAAAGAGAAGATGTCTATAAATGAATATGTTTTGAATATGAGAAGCATTGGAGATGCCTTAGTAGCTATTGATCCAATATTTAATGATATAATGATTTGGTCTCAATTACTTTGGGTGGCCTTAATAATGAGAAGGTGTGGAAATGTTTTATTACTTTTGTGTATATACGAAAGTTCTTTCTAGATTTTGACAAGTTGGTATCGCTCGTGATCACTAAAGAGATCAACATGCAAGGTGAATCATCAAGTCCAAGAATTTTATTCAAGTTCAGGAAGGAGACATAGCAAATCCTCTTCGAGAGGTCATGGTATGGGTTGTGCTAGTGGTAACTAGCAAAGCAAGTTAAATCAACAATTTGGTGACATGCATATTTCAAGAGATTGTGATAATTCTAGAGGCAGGGTGAACTCTAGAAAAAAATGTGGGTGGCAAAACAAAGATTCTAGTAATTTTGGTATTGTTTATAATTCTTGTGGAAGAAAAACTCATATTATAACCCTTTGTTTTGATGAGAAGGATGATATCCACATTGGAAAATTGTAGTAAGAAAATTGTGCATCATTTTCAAGACAAAATGATGATAAAAATGGATGTTTGTTTGTCTACAACTGCTGAGCAAGACATACTAATAGTCGTGACTTTGGATGGACATCTATTATTTCAGAAGTTGCAACTCACTTTGGTGATAATATCTTACCTTGTCTCTCAATACTCTACTCTAACTAACCGGTTGTATTCGTTGAATCCATCCAAGAGGGAATAGAGCTCATGGCCTGCCATTGTGTCCAATAGTTGGTTTGTGAAAAGGTTAGGGAAATGATCCTTCTTCGTCTTGGAGTTTAGCTTTCAAAAGTCCACACATATTCGAAGTTTCCCATTATTATTGGGTATGACCACAATGGGCGAAAACCATTCACTATTAGCCACAAGATAAATAAACTCAGCTTCTAGAAGCTTCAATAATTGAGCCTTCACCAGAGCAGAATAATTGGGATTCATACGCCTCTATCTCTGCCTCACAAGTTTGGCATCGAGCTCTAGATCGATGTGGTGTTGACATATTGTGGGGTCAATCCCCTTTAGATCTTTATACGACCAAGCAAACACATCTAAGTTCTCCTTTAGTAGGCATCGTAGGACCACCAGTTCTTCTTCTCGAAGATTTAGACCCACTTTGAGGTGATGTTGAGTACCGTCAAAATCTAGGAACGTCAATTTCCTTTCACTTTCCCCTTCACGGATAAATGTCCTATGGATTACTTCTAGGTACAGATCCGACTCCTTCAAGGGAGTGGCCTCATCTTCTGATGATGCACTGGAACTACTGTTATCTTTTAATGGAGGCTTAGCTTGCTCTTTGGGAGGCTGAAAGGGTATCATTGAGGTTTCTAGTGTGGGTTGGGAATGAGTTACTTCTTGGCTCAAGAATTCATCTTCTGAAGATGCATCCAAGAACGTCACATAACAGGGACCTTCTGTGTTCTATTTGAACTGTAGGACTAGGGGTTGTTGGTAAGGTGCATCGTCATCATCTTCTTTAAAGAAAGCTAACTTTGGATGATAAGAGCCACTGCTGAAGGAAGGCTTATTCATCTTAATCCATTTCTTACAAAGGCTTTGCATATGACATGATTCCTAGATCAGTCCAAAGGGTCTACAATCATTCTGTCAAACAAAAAGGGATCTTCTACTTCTGAGGCTTCAAGAACGTCAGGAACGTCTTTCTCATCTCTGCCTTTTGTGAGTAGGATAGACCCTTCTAGCTCACTTTCATAATCTTCGTCTGCATTATCACTCTCATCCTCTTCAGGTCATGTTTCTACATCTGTGGGTGTTTTGTAAGAGAAGAACAAGCTCTCTGTTATGTCCTCTACTTTTGCTTTTACTTCTGTATCTGATTCTGACTCTGCCTCTGTCTTTGACTCTGTCTCTGACTCTGCCTCTATCTTTGCCATGTAACAGGGAGAACACTACATCCATGCTTCTATTTCATTGTCAGAGGTGATTTGTGAAATCAAATCGGGTTGAGGTAGGAGGTATTCTCCCATGCACAAAGACTTTGCTTCCTTCGATAATTGGCTTACAGTGCCTACTGTTAGGGATTGTGCCTCTGTTTTCTTGGGAAAGATCTATTTGACAGCCTCTTTGTCTCCTGATGTACCATCTGTTACTTCATTGGAGGAGTTTGTTATAACTTCAATGGACGTAGATCCATTGCCTTTTTGCGATCCATAAAATTTCAACACCACTTTCCTCTACCTAGGGTTAGGATTCCTTTGAACTAGTTTGTCCTTGCTCTTGCTTCGAAAAGCCAAGGTCTCCCCAATAGCAGAGGGTATGAGGTCTTGTAAGCATTTAGTTTGACCACCAAATATATTAGCCAATAGTCTCTTCCTACAAGGGTTGTTTTTACGTATGGGAGGATGCCCAATAATTTGATTCTGCTTTGGTCTGCCAATCTGATAAGCCACTATGTAAGTTAAATTCCTTGCAAACTTAGATCCTTCATTGTCAAATCCATCAATACGTTTACTGATGAGCCTCCATCAAGCAAAGCATCTGAAATAAAGCATCCTTCTATCCATACACTAATCTCTGGGGTTCCATGATCTAGGAAGGTGCTAGCCACATCCACTTCCTTCATAGGTTCTGACGCTCTGTTGGACTTTGTTGTTGTTGGGGGAGCAATCCTTAGGCCACGTCTTCTTGTCAAGATGATTTTGAATCTTTTACGACAACTAGGAGACATAATCAATAACTATTGAAATATTAGGTTTGGTTTAAAGGTGTCTAGGTCTTTGACCAGATCATACTCTTTAATAGGATCCACAAGCTTTTCCAATCGACTAGAAAATGGGACCACACACACTTTTATCTTCTATTTTTCTTCTAGGAGTGGCAACATATGCACTTCTTCTTCATAAGAAGGTACTTCCACATCCTTTATTTCTTGGACCTCTGGTCTTGTCTCTACAATTGTCTTTGTAGCTCTCTGTAGCTCTATAGTGCTCTGTACTACATTGTTCTGGATTGCCTTGTTCTGGGAGGTTGAACTTCACAGTCTTGGCAGAAGGAGTGTTCTCTTTTGGAACTATGGATTCTCGTTTCTTTGCATGTGTTATGGCAGCCACTTCCAATTCCACCAAATTAGAAGCAGATTCTTGGGTCTTCTGTTGGGTATCAGAAGTAGATTTCAGAGGGGATGGACTTGGACAATCATTTTCAGTATGGCCTTCTCCTTTGCATTGATTGCATAAGGGCTTGTAATCCACATGTCTTCTAGGGTTTGGACAATTGGGTGAGATATGACCTTTTTCTCCCATCTGTAACATTCCACCTCTGATCTCTGGCCACTGCCAGACTGTCGTCCTCTATAACTTTGAGAGGAAAACCTGCTAAGACCAAAATTAGGACCAAACTCCCTAGGGTTTGGTCCAATGTCCTGCGTTGTCATTTTGGATTCTAGCAAGTTGAATCTTGCGTCGTCATCTTTCTTTCTTCGCCCATGCATCTCTTTTAGAGAGTAGATATCCTCTGTATGGTTCTTCCTCAAATAGTATGAATAGAAGGATCCATGAATGGTTGATTTTTGGGTACATTCAGCAGCTAAATGTCCCACTTGATGGCGCTTTACACACCATTTATTAGAATGCATCACATCTCTCCTACCTCTTGCAAGAGTGGATATATTAGCAGTATTAACCTTTAGCATTTGTAGCTATTCTGTAATCACATCCATAAGCTCTTTCTCAATACTTGCAACTAAATTGGACAAGTAGTCCTTCAGATTTTCACCTCTTGATGTACTCGTAGTAGGGTTTTGGGAAGGTTCTATAACTATTGCACATATATGTTGGGTTGATCTAGGAGCTCCTCTGTTATGGTTCTGATTTAGAGCTCCTGTTGAGACTTGGGGTTGTTGATTCTAGTGGGTAGGATTCCAATGTTGTTGAGTCACCATTGGAGGAACTATTTGAGACCATTGATATTGTGGTTGAACCATCATTTGAGGCATTGTCATTTGCAGCCACTGTGGATTAGGTGCATTGTACTATGGTACTATTTGCATCTAGGGGTAGGGGTAGGGAATTGTCCCTGGAATTGCATTTGGTGGGTATACCATTCTTGGAATGGGAGGAGGTAAGAATCCTCTTCTTGAGGTCATTGACAACCTTGCTTCAACTTCATTATATAGTCTTGCACCTTCCACTGCAGATTGACTAGTCTCCTCAATTCCACAAATGTGCAAACTTCTAGTTGTAGGCCTGTGAGGAACACTCCTTTCTGGATGGCTTCATCCAAATGATGATTGATCCATCTCTTCAGGATGGATTCCATTCACAAGACATAAGCTTCTACTCTTTCTCCAAAGGACTGAATTAGGTTCATGAACTCCTCTCTCATCTATTCTTCAAAACCTTCACACCTGAATTTAGTGAGGAAGGCCAATCCCATATGCCAAAAGTTCCTGCTGCTTGTCTCTCATACCATTAAAACGCCACACCCTTGAAAGTGGCGGGGAAGATTGCTAACCAATGCTTGGGGGTTCTAGCATTGTTAGCCATACATGCTACCATAAACTTTGCTACGTGAAGATTGGGGGTCTTCATTGTACTCTCCCTTTAGAATTGGCAATGGGGTAACATTTGCTGGCCTGTCTCATCAATACTTCCAAGATGGATCTGACTAGGAAGGGGACCTTGAGTCGCCATGGGGACTTCTGTAAAGAGTTCTTTTAAGGTGTCAAAGGAGGCTTCTACTGCAAGCTCGTTTTCAACCTTGATTTTTGCCTTCTCTCTTCTCATGTACCTCTGGACTCATTCTAGCACTTGCCTCTTGATTGAGTCATTCATTAGGGGTTGGCTCCAACCAATTAGTATGTACTCAACCGAATAGAATCAAAGGGGCTTTAGTTTCTAGAGGACTCTTTGGCAAACATTTCTTCTACTTCTTTCTTTTCAACATCTCTAAATTCAGCTTTCAAACCACTATAGAGGGGAAGATATTCCATTCTGAAAGTATCAAAACTTATTCTTCTTAGGATCATTGTTGTGCCATCATCATAATAATGCCAGCTTTTGATGGTTTCAATAGTGTATGTTGTAAAGAACACTCTGTCTACCAATTTCTAGTGGGTTACTAATTGGAAAAATAGAATATTGTTAGAACACCAAGCATCCCACGTATCTTGTTGTTGAGCATCCATGAACAAATTCCATCTCTTTTCTTTCTTGTTTTCGTGAACCTCCACTGACCGATTCCTGAAGCTTCTTTATGATCTCCCACTTGATGATGTCTGGAAACTTCTCAATGAATGCCAAATCTTCCATGGATGGTCATTCTCTCTATTTTTACTCTTCAGTTTGTTTCCCAAACAATTTGCCACTAAGACGCATGTCTCTATTGCTTCAACAGCGGGAAGAGGAAATAGTCCACCACATAGAGCTTGCATCATGATGGTAATATGTTTCTGCCATTGTGGGATTAACTTCTTGTAGAAAGTGGCTTTGGCAATAAGAATCTCCAACTCTTTAGTGGAAGAATGAACTTTGCAAGGATCCATTGAATTCTCCTTTTCTTGGCAATGCCATTTTCTTCATTTTCAACCTCTTCTAATGCTTGTTGATGGCAAGTTTCCCTGGCTACGCACCAAAAACATGGAGCCCCAAGAGAGACACCAAGGAAAAGGGGTTTCTACTACAAGAAAATCTATCTTGTAACATCAACAAGCTTTTGTTTCATTCTTTAGATAACCACAACAAGGAAAAGAACAAATCTTCATGCAGCATCATACTAGATATCTCCTAGGATTTGATAGGATCAACCATAATCTTCAACATCTTCATAGAATCCATCAATAGAATAAGAAACAAAAAATAACACACCACTTTTGAATGTAAATAATCACATATGATTCATCTTCATTGTCTTCATAGTTCTCGCTCTCAATCTCTCGTAGATAGATACATTGTTTTGCATAGAATTAGCTATCTCTGACTCTCTCTTTTTCTCTCAATCAATAGTACATCATCTCATCACAAGAATAATCTATAATGAATATCCATAATCCTCTCTTAGTTGTGGATACACCTCCCAAAAGGTGTGGGTGGTATGAAAGGGCACCAGAGCCACTAAAGTGTCTCTTCATAGCTCACTATTGTCACTTCACTTCAATCTTCTCTTTAGTCTTCAGCTTTAGATTCATAATTTTCAAAATTTATAAAAATTTCCCAAAGTACACCCTCATATCACAGTACATTTACAGAAGATCTACATAATAGAATAGAATAGGAATAGAGTAGGAACAGAGGCTTTATAGAAGGTCTACAGAAAACATCAGAACCTCATAACTCATACTAAAACCATTACAAACTATTAAAAAAATTCAATAATATTTAAAAAGACATTAACATTCATCAATAATCAATCCATGCTTCATATTGAAGAAAATCAGAACAAAATAGAAGCTATACAGAAGGTATCAGAACCAATCAGAACCTCAACAGAACATATTAGAACATCATAGAGCCTCATATTTTTACTAAGAATCATCATGAACTTCCAAAACATAATCAATATCATTCAAAAAACTTTCAAACACTTCCAACACAACCAAAAATCACTCAAAATCCATAAAAATTCAACCACCATTGAGGCCTCAAAAATAACAAAAATCAACAAAAAAATCTAGTCATTTAGTGTTCAACACTTCTAGTGATGAATTTAACACAAACAAGTTCTCAAAGATACATTGATTTAAAAAACATGCAAAATGTTGTTGAATAAATCAAGCTTTTCTATTGTTCAAAATCAAAGGTACATGAACAAGAAAAGTAAGTGGGCATGTGTGTAAATGAATGTACACAAGGAATATATGTGTAAGTAGGATGTGCATATGTAGGGGATGTGTGCAAGTAGAGATGTGAGGATGTGTGTAAGGTTCTTTAGTGAAAGTAGAAGTGCTTTAATGGAATTGGAAGTGGTTCCTTAGTGGCCTAGTGGAAGTGAAAGTTGTTCATCTTAGTGGAAGGGGAGGTGCCTAGTGGAAGTGGGAGAGGTTCCTTAGTGGAAGTGGAAGTGCCTAGTCTTATAGTGAAAGTGACTTAAGGTTCCCTAGGGGGGTGGACATATGGATTTCCCTAGTGGAAAGGAACTAAAGATTAGTGGAAGTGAAATAGGTCCTTCCACGTAGGGTTATGAAAGTGAACTAGGTCCTAGTGGAAGTGTGAGCATGAGTGCTTTAGGGTCTAAAGTAGGGGTGCCAAGTATGGGGGAGTGAGTTTTTGTGCAAGTAAGGTGGGGTGTGTGTGTGTGTGTGTGTGTGTGCTAGGGTCTAATATAGAAGTGAATGTGTAAGGGTAGTGTAATGGGTATGTGTCAATATTGGGTGTTTTTGTGTGTGTGAGCATTAGATTATTGTGTGTGAGGGTACACGCATGCGTGCAAGTTCTAATGTGTAGTTTTGTGCATGTGTACGAACATTTATGTTAGTGTGTGAGTGAGAATGTGGTGTAAAAGAGAGTGTATGTGTGTGTTATTGTGGATGTATGTGTGGGAGCGTGCTGATGGAGTGAGTGTGTTTATAGGGGTGAATGGGTGCATGTGAGTTTTAATGTGTATGAATGTGTAGGTATTGGTGGGAGGTGTGTGAGTGGGTCTATGCTTGGGTGTGTATGTGTGTTATTATTATTATTATTATTATTATTATGAAAATGATGACTTACCTTAGATGCTGCCAAACTAACGTCTCCAACCCTCACGACTATCTCCCACGGGGTCTTTATGACCTCGGGGAGATGGGATCAATGGTGGACTATGCACCTCGGTCAGGCTCCTTAATCTCAGACATTGATCCCTTAAGAAGTAAACCCATAAAGCATAGTAATCCCAACCCACTAAGTAAACCCAACACATCAAAAAGAGCGGATTTTGGAGAGTTACACCATGATTTCGGGGATAGTAAACCCGACTAGCCGATGACCTTGAGCTTTATGGAACGACCGTTATTCCATGTGAAATAACTGCATGGAATCCACCAAACCCTATTAGGCTACCAGACTGCATCTAAAATTTTGTGGGCCCACATTTCCAGTGAATGGTGTTGGCAGTTGGGGTATCCCTTTCAAAACCATTGATTCTGACCCTGACTAAAAGTAAACCCAGCGTTTGTAGTAAACCCAAAAAAAAAACACTTGGTTTGCAAAGTGTGAAAATTCGATCAAGGACTGTGGGTGCCTTTTTCTCTCTGAGATAGTAAAAATACCCTGTGGGCAAGGCGTGCTGATGGAACGACTCATGTTATGATACAAAACCCATACTACAATAAAACATTTGCCCAAGAAGCTAAAATCTCTGCGTTTCTCCAATGATGGCCTCTGCATCAAGGTGCATTTCCCTCTATCTCTTCCACTCATGCTCATAATATATATAGTGTGATATTGTGATAATAGATTGGTGATGTGTGCTTGTTTAGTCAATGGCAATGGATTCTAAAGAGCGATGCTGAGATTGGTGATGATGATACCGATGAGGCAACATCGGTTGAAACATGGAGTGAGGAGGATGAGATACATGATACTTATGTTGAAGAGAATGATACAACACCACAAGAAAGTGGTAGGTTTGTGCCAAATCCACAGAATTTTACCTTGCCAAAGTACATCTCGTTCAACCAAAAGAGCTACATGTTGATGGTGAGTGGCTTAAATGGGGAGAGAGCTATCACACTGGATGTGCTTCAGCAACTCAACAAGAGGGAGTTGCTAGACTTGAAGAGATGGAAAAGGATCAAAGAAACTCTTTGCATTGTTATAGATGATGTGGATCAAGTTGTGCTTGCCTTGAGATCAAAGCCCTCACTCCACATTGCATGCTTGGAGGATTGGGAGAGAATATCCATTGCAAATCATATAAACATGGTTACAAGTGCTCATGAAGGTGTTAGTGCAACAATCGAGTCTATCAAATCAAGGTGGTGCACTGACGTGCGGAGCCATGGCATTCCTTTCCCCTATGTCAAGGAGCTTATCAATTTGTGTGCTTACAAGGCTATCACAAAGTCCCATCGATTGGATGGAGTTTCCTTATATCCATTTCATGTGGAAAAAAGGAAAGCGCCTGTCATAGAGCTTGTGTCAAATAGATCACTTGTGGAGCACAAGTTGTAGGAAATCATGGTGGTTGAACACAAGCTTAGGTTGCACAAGCTTCGTTCGACCAAAAAGCACAGTCTATCCAAGATGAATGGGGATTTTGCATGCCATCATGGTGGTAGTGCCACTCGCAAGGGCTCCCAAGTTTATAGGTTGAGAACATCGAAGAAGTGTGGTTGCCCATTCAAGGTGCAAGTGGAGTATAGAAATGGTGCCCAAGAAGTCATTATAAGGGTTCATGCCTTGCACAAGGGGCACAGTCATTCAAGGTGCAAGTGGCATATAAAGATGGTGCCCAAGAAGTCACTATAAGGGTTCTACCAAACCAACATGGAGAATGGGTGTTCCCATTTGATTCATGTTATGCATGAGCGACAACGGTTCCAAGAGATCATAGCATTGCAAATTACAATGCAAGTAGTTCTCTCCAAGATGGTGGTTGATATTCGCCTCCACCTGCTCTTGTCATTGACAAGTCCCAGCAAGAGCCAAAGGCCCTCTCTAGCATGTTTTGGATGATCCCTTTTGTTGGCGTACAAGTAGCCTTGATGGTGGTAGATGTCAGGTTGTCTACCACATAATACTTTGTTGGTTTCACACAAAGAAGGCATGGGTTGAGAATCTCTTCCCCCAAGTACACATTAGCTTCATTTGATGCACTTTGATTAGCTTGGGGTTTATATTTAAAAGACTATACATCAAGTTTCATACATGTGTGGCCATGAATGAAGGTTCCTGCGGACAAGTGTAACCATATTTATGCATCCCTATGCAATCTAATGAACTGCCCAATGGAGCTACGATTTGAAAAAATATTTGAGTAGTTGGTGCATTGTTATTCCTCTCTCCCAAACGTGGTGCAATATGTGACCAATGGATGGTGTGGGCATGCTTTCATTTGGCAAAGAAGGTGGCCATGGATGTTTCCCCATGGAAATGTAGACACCACTAATCTCATTGAGAGATTATGGAAATTCATAAAGTACATGCTCCTTGATGCACAATCAATAGGTCTCTTAGATCTACTACACGTGCTGGGCAGATAGGTAGCTCAAAGACAGAAGTAGGAGATAGGTAGTGTATTTAACCTATAATAGAGCTTGTTTTATGACTACGTGTGATTGAGTGCCTTACATGATTACTTGTGACAACTGACTTTGTGTGCTTCACCATCTATGGATCAAACAAGAGTCACACTGTTAGGCTCTGGCTGTGGGGGAGAGGATACTCCAGTGGTATGAGAGGGATCAGTCCTCTCTTCAAGTCATGAACGAGGGAATGATGCTCTTCAAGATGGCCAGTACAACACAACAAGAGAAATGGTACCATGTGAGTATACAATCAAATTATTGTGATTGTGCACATTGGGTCTCTGACTGCAAACACTTATATGGCTTGAGGCTGATCTTGGAGAGGCACTTTCCACACCTTCACCAAATTTTTCCCATCATCGATAACTTGTGGGCAATTGGTGATGCACCACTTTGGTGTACCTACATCCAAAGGCCTTGACTTAGAGGAGCTTTCTTCACAAGAGGGGGTGCATGAGGAGGATCTCGTGTCCTCTATAGAGGACTTGAGGAGGCTTCTCATCAAGAGGATTGAGGACAAGGTTCCTTCATATGACTCATCACAGAAAGAGGATTTCTTGTGCAGCAACTACAGAGTGTCAAGAGCTCTCTTGATTACATGTTTTCCCCTACGGAGATGGGTATACCAACAAAGGGTGGGGTCCATCAAATCCAAGTGAATGTGACAAAGACATGCCTAGGCCATGGTAGGAGATCTCACCCTCACCCAAATGAGGAGTTGGGTTCTTCCATGCAACCAATGCATCCTTTTGTCATAGGTGAGGAAGTGGCCGAGTGAGGTTCAATACTAAACCTCACATATATTTCACTCACTGCTGCATAAAAACATTCTTGGTTGACCCTATGATCATTTTTTCATACCATGCGTGCCATGATTTTCTCCCTCTCACCTTACGGCATGCTCCATAAGTTGTGGCATTGATCTTGGTAGGTAGATGGGTGTGAGTCTATGATGAGGTGTGTAGTGGCACTCTCATTATTTCAGATTGTTTCTACACTGTGTTATGAAGAGCAGCATTTCTCCCTCACGTCTCACGATGGGCATGTGATCACCCTCGTGCTGGCATTTGGATGCAGGATGTTGCTATTGTATATTTGAGCATTTCTTATTTGGATGACTCTTGATTGCATGGGTTGCTTTGTTTGTTGCCAAGATCTATCATTCATGTATCTCCTAATTCTATACCTGTGTATTTTGAGGCTTCTCATTCTTTTAGTCATAGTGTTCTTGTAAGCTTGTTATCACGTCTCTTTTGATGACAAGCATAGGCCCATAGGCTCTTTCATATAAGTAGATACATAATCTTCATATAAAACCAAAATCCTCTAAACCTCTCAATATTACATGTGCACTTGCAATCATGTTTAATCAATATGTCGACTTATATAAGCATCCACAATGTATATCTCCTTAGAATGAATTGATCAATGGCTTTGACTAATCAAGTCATTTATTTGTTGCAAACAATGACTTAGTAATGATATTGATGAATCACTAAATAAGTAATTACTTGGGATCTTTTAGCAAAGCAATGCATTACTTGGTCTCTCCTTGTGACAATAGATATGGATACTTAATACCTAAAAGCCTAAAAAACACTAGAATCTTAATACCTAAAAGCCATTCTCTAATATGTTTATCTTTCACTTTACTTTCCAATATCTTGAATGTGCTCTTAATTCCATCCAACTAGTTTAGAATCCAATCATGGTGACCACAATCAATCAACCCTAAATCCTTCAAACAAGACACAATTAAAAGTCTAATTATCATGATTTTTACCCATCAACACACTACTTCAAAGTTCAATTAATCATGTTTTTATCAAACAAGATACTAGTAAAAGTCCAATTATCATGATTTTACCCATCAAGACACCACTTCAAAGTTCAATCAATCATGTTAAACCCTAAACAAGACACTAGATCAAATCCAACCAAACATATCCTATGAATTATCATGGTTTTACCCACAGGAAGACACCAGATCAAATCCAACCAATCATGTCTTTATGGATCAATTGTTAAGAGCAATAAACAATTTGATACCTTTCGTTGTATACTACAGTATGATACTCATAACTCATAAGAAGTCTTCACATTAATTTAAAGTTTTCTTTACTTTAGATTTTGTAAACTAATGTTCTATCACTTTAAGGCACATATCCAAGCAAGCTTGCACAAATAGAATGTGATCAGTGAGTTTGCAAAGCATGACTTGAAAGGTGAGAAGGATCGAAGCTTGCTTGGAAGTGAGCTATGGCAGAGAGCAAGAGTAAGAAGAGAGAGAGACACAAATGGGAACTCCAATAGTCACAATGTGTGATCGGGCCTTCCTTTATTCAAACTATCATCACTAAAAGAATAAAGAATAAAGTGACAGTGACGGGCGCCCGCCACCTGTAGTGTGCAGTGGTGGGTACTGTCAGTGTAGTAACGCACGGGCAGCTAGGTAGAGGCACCTTTACCCCCAACAACCTACCACTTAAAGGTGAATCTGCACCAGTGAGGAGTGAAAAGAAAAAGAAAAGACAGTACAATGTAGACATGTACAATAGGATGAGGAAAAATGTAATCTCATCCAACGCCCATCAATCTCCTGAGGAAGGCAAAGTGCTTCGTAGTGAGGCTTTTCTGAGCAGATCTGTAGGATTTTCATCAGTGGAGATCTCGACAAGGTCAACACACTTGTCCTCCATGACCCCACGTATGAAATGATACCTCACCTCAATGTGTTTCATCTTTGCATGGAAAATCAGATTCTTGGCTAGCTATAGCACTCATAGAATTCGAATGCAGTGTAGGTATAGTATCAATCCCAAGGTCATGAACTAAACGGCCCAACCATATGGCCTCTTTGCAAGCCTCAGTGGGCCGCAACATACTTGGCCTCAGTGGTAGAGAGCCCCATACACTTTTGAACCCTGGACATCCAAGAAACAACACCTCCAGCATAGGTAAAGAAATAGACAGAAGTGGACTTCCTACTATCTGCATGTCTTGCATAATCGGAGTCTGTGTAGCCCACAACTCCTATAACCTGGCTGCCATAGCAAATACACATATCTGTTGTGCCCTTCAGGTATCTCATGATACCCTTTACGGCATCCCAATGCTTTTTGCTAGGTATAGCCATATAACGTGCCACAACGCCAACTGCAAAGGCAATATCTAGACAAGTGGATATCATGGCATACATCAAACTGCCCACAACTGATGCATAAGGGATCTTGACCATCTCGACCCTTTGCTCATCTGTCTGTGGACAATTGGCCTGTGAAACCTTCACATAAGAAGGTAATGGAAAACCAATAGGCTTTACGTCCTGCATGCAGAAACACTCAAGAACTTTATGAATGTACTCCCTCTGTGAGAGGTAGAGTAGTCGTTGATGCATGTTGCGCTTAATGCACATACCTAGAATGTGAGAGGCCTGTCCCAAATACTTCATCTCAAAGCTCTTCTTCAGCTGAGATTTAAGAGCATCCAGCTCATCTTTCCCTGCTATCAGCATATCATTCACATAAAGTACCAAAATAAGCAATGAGCCATCACGGGCTTTCTTCGTGTAAAGACACGAATCCATAGCACTTCTGCTATAGCCTTGTGACTGTATAAAGGCATCAAACTTATGATACTACTCCCTAGGTGCCTGCTTCAAGCCATAAAGACTTTTCTTCAACTTGCACACTAGGTGCTCCTTGCCAGGTTCTATAAAGCCCTTAGGTTGCTCCATGTATATCTCATCATGCAAATCCCCATGCAAGAATGCACTCTTGACATTCATTTGGTACAAGTCCAAGTCAAGATATGCGAATAAGGCCAAAACCAAGGACCACAGGAGAAAAGACTTCATCAAATCAAATCCATGCTCTTGTTTAAAACACTTAGCGATAAGACTTACCTTATAAGTTGGCTTGGGGTTTCCAGGGGTACTTTTCAGCTTGTATACCCATTTGCATGGCAAAGCCTTCTTGCCCTAAGGTAGTGCAACCAAATCCCAAGTCATATTCTTGTGCATGGAGTACATCTCAGACTGCATAGCCCTCTCCCAGGAGTGACTATCATCCTTGCGCATAGCCTCATCATAGGTGAGAGGCTCTCCTACATCTGTAACCAAGACATAATTCATCGAGGGCTCAAATCTATTAGGTTGATGTTTATCTCTAGTAGACCGTCTCACGGTAGGCTCTGTGGCCGGTCCAACACCCTGGCCATGTGTACCAACTACTGCTGTAGGCTATCCAACTAGCTGTGTAGGAGCATGTGGCTCCTCCTGGAATATAACCCTACGTATCTTTACCACCTTCTCAAGCTACCTATGCATCTTGTCTTCATGGAAGACTACATCATGGCTGCGGATGACTTTCTGTGCTTGCTGACTCTAGATGCGGTAACCCAACTCACTTCCATCCCCATAGCCATGGAAAATGCATTTTACACTCTTAGGATCCAACTTAGTACACTTGTCTTTGGGCACATGGAATAATGCCTCACATCCAAAGACATGTAGATGCAAATAAGATGGAGGTTTTCCAGTCCATACCTCCTCTGCAACCTAGAAATCCAACCACTAGAAGGTGATCTATTTATGACATGCATAGCTATACTGACTGCCTCATCCCAAAAGCTCTGCGCAGTAAGCCTGCATGGCTAATCATACTGCGTACATGCTCCTGGATGGTTCAATTCATCCACTCATCCAAACCATTCTAGGGTGGGGTATAGGAGGCGGTAAATTCACGCTTAATACCCCCCTCGTCACATAGTTGATCAAAATCATGTGATACATATTCTCCCCCATTGTCAGTCCTAAGGCATTTCAGCCTATGCCTAGTCTAGTTTTCAACAAATGCAAGATATCTCTGAAATACAGCCAAGACATTGGGCTTAAGCTTAATGGGGTAAGCCCAGACTTTACAATGAATGTCACAAAATACTTTGCACCACCCATAGATTGACAGGGCATGGGTCCACTGATATTTGAATTTACCAATGCTAGGGGCTCACTCATGCGTGTCCTACCAGACCTCTTATGTATATTCCTAGTCTGTCTGCCATAAAGATAATGCTCACATGAATCAAAACATGTGTAGTCAAGGGGCAGTAAGTACTGCAAACTAGAAAGCATTTTCATTCCCTTCAAGGACATATGGCCCAAAACTGGCATGCCAAAGAGATACATGTGGGATGGAACCCACTAACAAAACATGGTCAATAGAGGACCCATCAACTACAAGAGGCTAGAGATTGCCAGCTTTGGCACCTCTAGCAAGCACAAGTCTGCCATGGGTGATCTTCTAGGCAGAATCCCCAAAAGAAACATGAAACCCAGCATCATCAAGCTGCCCTGCACACATAAGACTGTGTGTAAGTGCAGGTACATGACGTACATCCTGTAATAGAAAAGTACTGCCAGTAGAGAACTACAGTCGTACATCCCCAATGCCAACAATAGCAAGTGACCTGCCATCACCCAAGTGAACTAAACTGAAGACAGTGCGGTAGGAGTGGAACCACTCACGGCATGGTGTAACATGAAATGAAGCACCAGAATCCAAAAGCCAGCACTGCGCATACATAGAGTGAACATCAAACGACATAGCATCACAAGAACTAGCTGCAAGTATGTACTCCTCATCGGAGTCATCAGTCTGCATGACATTTATCTCCTCGATTTTCACATTGGATTTCATAGGCATAATGCTACGATCAGAGGAATTTTCCTATACTTTGGCTTTCCCCTTCTCTTTGTGCTTCCCATTGAGCAACTCATGACACTGTGGGCGTATATGACTCTTTTTGCTGCAATGATGACATGTCACATTAGCATTTCTCCCACAAGACTTGTTGCGTGACTTAGACCTAGACTTTTGCGAGTCTCTACCATGGCCATTCCCATGATCATTCTTTCCATTACCATCTCTTCCTCTAATAGTCAAAGCATGCGATACACGAGAGGCATCCAAGTTTTTATGGTTGATCTCTTCTTGCAGAAGAGTACTCTCTACATCAAGCAACTTCAAAATAGTAACAGGAGCACATAAGGTAGTGCGGAATACATCCCATGACTCACTTAGAGTCCCAAAGAAAAACAATGGAGTAACCTCATCATTAAAGGTAATACCCTACGAAGTCAAGTTCTTGAGAATAGCATGGAACTGGCTCAAATGAGCAGACATTGTCATATTCTCCTTCATGTGTAGGTCCATAAGCTGCTTCAACCAATACATCTGATTTGCTGGACTTTTCTTGTCATGGAGGTTTTTAATTTTATCCCAAAGCTGCCAAGCACTCTGTGCTTCCTCAACCACATTGTAATGCACCTGTTCAGTGAGAGACAAGATGAGGGTGGACTTGCATAACTCATCAAGCTCATCCCATTCGTCATCAGTCATAGTTTCAGGCTACTTGTCATGCATCCTCAGTGGCTTTATCTGCAATTTTTGCACCAATACTTGCCAAAATTGGCTCTACCAATAGGCATAATTCATACCATCAAGCTTAGTGATGCTGAAGATAGCATTGTCAGTGGTGGAAGAAGAACCCATAATGCAGCCCAAAATAGTGCAGATAGTTCAAAATTGCTTGTTGTTTTCTGCTGTAAATAGCCAAAAACAACACCAAAACCAAGGCAAAATGACCACGAACGCCCAAAGCAACCCAAGTACATGTATGCGGACCATGACATATCAATCATGCAACATCCAAGTGAAGAAGATCCCAGTCTCAGAAGACTCAAAGCTCAATAGCATAAGCCACCTACTCAATGTCTATGAAACATCCAACCATGCTCCCACTAGCACAAAAGCCATATGGATCAAGCCAAGAAGCTCAAGAAGGGCATATGAGAGCACCAGTGATGAAAGATCCAAGACCAGACATCAATAAGACATCATGAGCATATAGGCTCTGTAGCCTCCAATTACAGCATTCATAGACATCAACTACATCCCAAATACAACTTTGGCAAGCCAAGAAATATCCCATGTAAGTTCTCAGAAGCCAGATGCAAGCCAAGACAAGGCACTAGTAGCAATCAGCTCCAAACAATGTAAGTAGCATGTAGTAGTGGCATAGGCCAAGCATGTCAAGACCGGTTAGACATAGGTAACATACATGCCATATGTACATCCAAGACGGAAGCATTAAATGCATTCCGAAGCTGAGCTCAAGCTTAAATGAAGATTCAAAACCAAAGACAAGCTTGATGTCGTACCCCGAAGGTCAATACTTCATTGCATATCCCAAAGACATAGCCCAAAACCAATAGGCATAACTAAATTGGAGGTAAAATAACATGTCAACCAAGGTAGTATAAATCCCAACCAACAACGAAGTGTTTGTATCCAAATCAAGGCTCAATATCTCTCAAATAGCATATCTGGGCATAAACCATGATGACCAAGCATCAATACATCCAACAGGATACTTGAATGTCAACAAAGAACATTATGCATAAGCCATCCCTAATAAAACCTTGCTATTTAAACATTGTACAACAGTAAATCCTTGCATAAATCAAGCTATGGAAGCTCAAATTAAGTCCCAAAGCATCTCAAAACATTGGGCAAACATCCCCAAAGTATCTGGGCATCAAATATCAAGCCTTGGGAGCATCACATAAGCTAAGAGCATGATATTTTCTTGTTATAAATCAACTCAGATCTATTGCAAAAAATGATGTGATCAGAATTTGCCAGATCTGACATTGCCATCACGTTCGAAGCTGCCAAAACCCCAAGTTAGACCCTTATCTTGCCTAAATTGGGTTCTGGATGCCCGAGATATGAGAAAAAATGGGATATTTGAGCCAAATTTTGAAACTAGCGCAAAAAAAACGTGAGCTGACTATGGGGCCTGCTGATTATGATGAGGATAAGGGGGAAAATGGGGGCATACAATGTGCCCAATGAAGCAAAGAAACACCTGCAAAGAGTTAATGAGGGCTGCAGAGAGGCGGGAGATGAAATCTTACCTCGGAAGAAGCCATGGCTGGCATTGAAGCTCCAAGCTCTAGGTCTTCAATCTAGGCTGATGGGCCAAGCTCCATGATCAAGCTCTAATCCAAAGCTCTGATACTAGTTGAAAGGTGAGAAGAATCGAAGCTTTCTTAGAAGTGAGCTATGATGGAGAGCAAGAGTAAGAAGAGAGAGAGACACAAATGGGAACACCCACAGTCACAATGTGTAACCGGGCCTTCCTTTATTCAAACTATCACTAAATGAATAAAGAATAAAGTGATGATGATGGGCGCCCACCGCCTATAGTGTGTAGTGGCGGGTACTGTCAGTGTAGTAATACATGGGCGACTAGGCAGAGGTGCCTTTACCCCCAACATGACTATGCATTAAAGACTATCTTTTCAACCAAAAATGCACTTAAGACCAATGTTACATGAGCTTCTGCTCAACTACCAGGTACTATGCATACCCTGAAACAAGATAGTATCTATAGAGAGTCCACTACCCACAATTTCTACCACCACTCAACTACCACTCCAACATAGTAATAGCCCACTCGCAAAGGTCTTCCTTGGTCACTTGCACGTACTCGTCATTGAACCATCTTCTCCTGAATTGCAAGAGGCAACCCACAATCCTTAGAAATGCCCAAAAAACCAAAACTCATTTTTGCTTAACTTGAAAATTTCTTACCCAGTACTTTGGTAGCTTTCCAATCATCCCACTCTCAATGATGCTTCTCATATAATCCATCACGTTGAATCCACATTTCACTGCATTTGTTTGTTGAGGGCCCTAGTTATAGCAAAACACAACAAGAAGGTTAGATGGGCCCTTAATCCTAATCCCTAAATCATGAGCAACCCTTATGTGACGTTCATCAAGAACAACCTTTATGTACATGAGCTTCATTTGATCCACTTTTGATAACATGTTGGCACATTTTGCATCTGTGCAATGCCTAGACAATGCATACACAGCCTTGGAACACATACACATGAGTGATCAAAAAACAATATGTGGAACAATATCACAATCTACATATGCATATGGGGTTGGGTGGGTTTAGTGTACATGTATACAAGAGGCAAGCATTCCATGGGATCAGTGTATCCCAATGAATCAAGGTATAAGATAGTGCCTTGATCATCAGGCAATTTCTCGTTCCTTTTGAGTTTAGGGTTGTAGACAATGAATAGGCTCCAATGTGACCTGCAACAAAACAATAATGCATGTCATGCCATCAAGATCAAGTGGAAATCCCTTGCAAATAAAAATTTGGTTGCATGCCATACAAACCTCAAAACCACTGGAAAGAAAATAAAAGTGGCTCTCGTGGGATTGCACCGTCAAAGTAATTCTTCAATGCCATGATGTCATGCTCCTCGATCATGGACAAATACTAATACCACAAACTATCGTCATGTGTGTGCTGTCTCGGAAGCACATGCTCCATCCATCTAGAACCAAAACCATGATTAGTAATGTGAACTATGATATTACCTAAACCCTCAACACCACATATTGCACAATGTACCACTCACATGGCAAATAGATTCATGGTGCATGTTGATGCCTCTTCGAGGAAAAGCGGCATCAATCAAGGCCTTGTCACAACATCAACGTGAAACCTTGACCATAATGCCACAAGCTCCGTGTGCACACATCTCTCCAACATGAAATGCAAATCCTCCATTATGCTTTCACATAAAACCAACATATGTAATGATAAGCATACCAAGTGATATGGACATAACTTGATGTGGCATTTTTTTGGTCCCTCATCCTAATAGGAGATCCATTCTTTGTAACATTTATCATGCCACTACCAATTGTGTACACACAATGTGGTGCAGGGCTAATAATCCCATGAGCAGAGGAGATGGTGACGAGGGTGGGTGAAAGTGAATTAGGCGAGAGAAGAATGGACATGAATAGCTTCATCCTATCAACCTGCAATCCCAATGTTTAGGGGCAATATAAGTTAGTAGTCCACGATCCAAGTCTCAAAAGCCATGTATTTCTCAAAATTCTCCACAATCATAAAAAATAAAAACTAATCTAGGGAGCCATGTCCTCACCACTAGTGGGCAGGACCACGCTACACAAGCCATCTAGCTCCATTTGGAAGTTCTGCTCCTTTACTTGTGACTCATGGTGATGGTTGATGGCATCACCCTCACCAACAAGCGGCCCCATCAACATCACCATCCACCAATCCCTCAAGCTTTATAATGTGGGATCTAGACCACACCCAAGTCATTTTTAAACATGTGTTAAAATAAATGTGAGATAATTAAACCAAAATATTGCATTGCTCATAAGAGAATAAAGATTAGATACTCACGTGCATATCATATCCCTCGGTAATACGCTTTTGTGTGCACTAGATGCGATGCTCTTTCTTTGAATTGTACTGGCCCATGACCCTTCTCACAAAAGCAGCTACGAACTCCTCTTGTGTCATGGTATGCTCCTTCTCCTCTAGCATGTTGAGATGTTTGCAATCACACCTACTTTAGTCTCTTTGGAAGGAGTAGTGAGGGCTTAGGAGAAGAATCCCATAAGCACAGTAGGAGGATATGCTACCTAGACTTTCATATAAAGCATTGTAATTGCTTCCTTTTCTTTACTAATATTATAGTACTCTTTTCTTTTGAGTAAAGTATCTATGTCATTGTCCACACACAAGATTGTGTTTATGAGTCCAAGTCTCAATCTTGGAACCTAATTCACTTGTGTGACAATTAGTCTTGTCAGTGTCTATGTCTTCATGAGTTTGGTCTTCATCTTTCAACCTCCATAGCTTCTGCATTACCATGTCCTAGATCCATGTTTCAACATGTATCAGAGCCCAGCTGGGTGTGGCCTAGCTCAACTCATTTCATCTTCACTTCTAGTCAGCTCATGACTTCACTTCCAGCTCCATTCTCACTCTACCTTCAATGAAGCTTCAATGGTTGCCATAGCTTGCAGGACCTACCTGTCTTGGAGGGCTGATATCTCTTCAATCAAGGCACATCTCCCTGAGATTTCTTCTATCGATATCTTCTCCAGGTCAAGACACTCCCTCCTATCCTAAAAATTGATGAGATCCATGTGCACTGAAATTGGCATTAGAGTTTTCCTGAGATCTGACACAATTTTCATCAGCAGCCTATCGTACAATGAATGTTGCACCTATGCTCAACAATTCTTTCCACAACCATAGGGCAATGGAAGGGCACTACCTAAGCCACTCTTAGCTGAAATATTTTGCAAGATGGCTCCATGTATGAGTTGCTGTAAGCAAAAAACTAGGGCTACCCAGAAACCCTAACTACAGACTCCATAGCCAAGAATACTCAAGCTCATCCTTTACTTCATTTTCTCTCTCCTGACACTTAAATCAGTCCACTGCCACTCTGATGTCACTAAATACTAAAGTTCCAACACATACTCTCACATCAAATCATTGAGGAGGGGAGTTCTTGGTAGATTTGCAAGCATTGCAAGAAGAGTCAAGCATAGTCCAATAACTCATGTCAGCTTTGTCTTACATCAAATGTGAGATTTTTTGGGCTACTCCAGTATCAAATCAAGGAGGGGAATACAACATTGAAGATTCTAGAAGTTCTTGAAGATTCATTGAACATTTGAAGATCTCTCAAGCATATGGCTCCACAAGTATCTCTTGATACTAGTCACTTAGTGCTTTTTGGGCATTTGTGCTTGTTAGCACATTCAAGATCATTTCTTTTTCTACTAAAATCTGAGAATTCTAGAGTTGATTTGATGGTGTCCCTGCAAATCCAACATGGAAAAAGACTCTCCAATAGCTCGCTTCAAAGGAGTCGGGTTTCACACATGGAAAACCCACGTCAAACTCATCTTGATGAAGAAGGGCCTATGGGCCATTAAAACCGGAAAAGAAAAGAAGCCTCATGATGCAGAACTTGCAATCACTTGGAAAAATAATGATGATAAGGCTCATGCCATTATCAAACTAGAGCTAGATGGCAGCTATATCCACTATGTGGATAACTATGATACTTCACAGGATACATGGAAGAGACTTGACACTAGGTTTGGTGCATAGTCTAAGTCATCAAAGTATGGTCTCTTAATTGAAATTTTCAGGCTTGAAATGAAGTCTAGCACATTACTTGCCACATGTCTAAATTACATGGAAGGACTTCTAACCCAGCTTGTAGGAATCAACATTAAAATGGAAGAACATATTTGCATTGGTGTTCTCCTTAAAAGTTTACCTCCTGAATATAATAATGTATCAACAACTCTAATCAATATCCCAAACCTTGAGCTTGTTGATATCCAGACATCACTATTAGAGGAGGAAAAGAAGATAAAAACTAAGGAATAACCAAGCACCTCTAGAGATGAACAAGCATTATATGTTGGCAACAAGTACAAAGGCAAGAAGGATCAGCTTTTCTATGATTTTTGAAAAAGTATCGAACACACCGAGAAGTTTCGCCACACCAGAAAGAGGTCCCAAAAGGCCTATCTAGTTGTTTTTAAAGAAGAAGAAGACCATGGAGCAAATGAAGAAGTAGAAGAAGAAGAAGGCCACCAAGAACCTCATCAGTCCTTCTATTATGATAGAATTCTTTAGCCTTGTATTTCCTAGCCCTAATGCTTCTAACATAAGCTTGTCAACTCCTCACTGCACTACAACCTCTGTACACTTTGTGAGGCCCCTGTTACAGCCTCTGGATATCCACCATTTTTGTGGTACCCACACTTAGCCTTTTTTGCGACACCCTCTAGTGTTTTTCCATGTCTATGGTGTGCCCACACTTTTCAGGTGGTTTCTCACTAAAGCCTCTACACACTTTGTACTTCTGGTTGTGATTGAGGAGGGGTGTTGAGATGTTTGCAATCACACCTACTTCAACCTCTTTGGAAGGAGCAGTGAGGGCTCAAGATAAGAATCCCATAAGCACAGTAGGAGGATGTGCTATCTAGACTTTCCTATAAAGCATTATACTTGCTTCATTTTCTTTAATGATATGATAGTACTCTTTTCTTTTCAGTAAAATGTCTATGTCATTGTCCACACACAATATTGTGTTTATGAGTCCAAGTCTCAATCTTGGAACCTAATTCACTTGTGTGATAGTTAGTCTTGTCAGTGTGTATGTCTTCATGAGTTTGGTCTTCATCTTTCAACCTCCATAGCTTCCGCATTGCCATGTCCTAGATCCATGTTTCAACATAGCAAGTCCCATAAGTGTCTTTGTCTTGCATATTGCCCTCTCTCATACTTCTTGTGGGCTAGCTCTAATTTTCTCTTCAAGTTTCCAAAACGAGTCTCAGCCTAGCAAAGCCATGCATCAACAACAACACGAGTGTGTGTGGTACCAACAGGGCGACTAGTCTTTTGCTAAGGAATATCTATGTGGATGCCATGCTCATCCCTCAAGTGGATGACCATGCTGACCCTCCTCTTCATGTTCACATGTCTATTTGGGCAAAGGATGTCAGCATAACAGTGTTAGACTTGAGAGCCATCAAGGGGGAGAGTGATCTCCACATATAGTGCTTGACCCTAAGCAAGCACATGCATAGTGAGTGGCCATCACATCACAATGCCAAAATCTTAGAGAGCACCATAATGCCATCGAACACAATGCATGGTATTGCAAAACTCTTATTGATGAGTGATTCTTGAAGATGACACTATCATCATGTGGCAGGGGTGCAACACACTTGTCGTGGCTTTCAGAGCTAGGCTAAGAAGATAATGTCACCTACAAAAAACAATTGGAAGCACCCCTCATTAAATAATTATAAATCAATACAATCCATTGAAAGTAGAAACCAAAAGATAAATGAAACTTACAATCCTCTTTGATCATGTGCATGGAGGTTCCTGTTGGGGCCGAGCCTGCAAGGATTGACCCCTCGAGCATGGTGCCATAACCAAGTGCCTATCAACCCTAAACCTGAACAAACATCACAATTCATGTTACACAAGATAAGCAAACAATAAAACCTAAAACCCCAACAAAATCAAAGACCAAGCACAAAAGAAGAGAGGAATCAACACTAAATCCCAATAAACCACTATCATAAACAAGAATCATAATCCATGACAACTGCTTTACCATCCATAGAAGGCATACTTTCAATTCTAGGTTCACTTCTAGGTCCTAGGCAAATTAATTTTCAAGCGAAAAAGGTAAAAGCTACACAACTTATAGTCATCTTATGTGCTATTTAAACAAATGTTGCTTACATACCTTTTACAACTTTTGTAACGTGTCCACCTATTGTCTTCAAGACACATCTTAGCAGTCCATCAGAAAGGATGTCTAGAAAGCTCCGCCCGGCACTCCCATGGAATGTTACGAGGTTTGTGATCTAGGACTTTCCACATCTGCCATGTAGCGGAAGTATTCTAGCCGTTCCCACCGACCTGAATTAGGGTTTTTCCTATTGGTCATTTCCTATCGGCAACTAGCGTCGAACCCGAGCGAACTACTTTACGCAGAAACGCCAAGTCCGAAGCAGATTCACATTGCACTTGGTTCAAGGAGAATGGGAAACGAGAGGGATGCGAAGCTCAACCTCTCTACCATAAGGCATAGTCCCATTCCATTCCCCTAAAACAATGTAAATCGGGATCATTATAACTTAAACTCTAGGTTAGCGCCCTTTTTCTATTCGTATCCTTTGAAACGATCTTCTCGCTGCCAATCATGATTTTGAGAAAAGTTCCCGGCCAACTGGGACCACCCATCCGTAGGACGGACCTATGGCCACATCCTCCGCACTCTCCTCGGGTTGTTTTAGTTATTTAATTACCTAACACATTTAGTTGGACATGTATCAATCAGCTTCCTTAATTAACCCGTTAGGCACTGATTCCTTCACGTAATCATAGCACTTGACATAGAAAAGCAATGTCAAACAAGTTCCTTTTCAATAGGTTATCATATTTATCTTTGAAATACATAAAGTCCAGCCCGTAGGCTTATCCATAATCCGCCCGAAGGCTATGCAGCAATCCACAGGGATTACTAATCCAAGATTTCGCCCGTAGACTAGTATGCGGGCCTTGAGATCCAATCCCGAGTCACATTGGCCTCTGGTGCAGGGCCCGGAAGGCGAGGGATTTATGGCCAAAGCCCCCTTTGGCACCCAAGCATCCTCTTGCTCCAAGTAGCACTCAACGGAGAGACCTCTTGCGGCGGGTTCGGTCCACCTTCCCGAAGCGGTTAACAACCGCCTTGGTTAGGGTTAGGCAGGCAGTCGGGGGTAACTGAAGCTGCCTCTCCCTTCAGGCCTTCAACCTGAAGCATTAGATATCCATTTATCCTTTAATTCTTTGAGCAAACAAAGCAAAACAGTGATATTAAAACTGTTACAAGCACAATCATTTCCATTGGTCGTTATTTGGCCAACTGCTAAGGAGTGAATCCTTCTTTCCGAATGCATCCAGCACTCAATCCGGGATCAATTGCGACTTGGCAAGATCCCCAAGGGTTTATTTGTTAACCCTATATCTTGGGTTAGGGCCGTACCCTATTAACCCGACTTAATCAATACCTTAAGTTCCTATATTATTCCAATTTATTGATTGGTCTTTTGCTTCCAAGCAAATATCTAATTCCCGTATCTTGGTCGCTTTACCCAAGAAAGGTACTATATCAGGACAATTATTCATCCTCTTGTAAGATAAACTTACGTAAGAATCTGTCGATCTAATTCAGAGGAATTGGTCATTCCCTTGTGATCAAATCACAAGATCATGTGACTCTGCAACTTGTTGCACAAGTGTCGCATCAAACTATGGGACTATTCTACCCATCAACGGTGTCTTCTAATCACGGTATCATGATTAGATATAACAATCCATTCCTGATTGTATTAGGCAGACATTGTCGGTCCTAGGGTTCCGAGTTTCATATTTTTAGCGAGATATCCTTAGGAAAAACCCTAGATCACTTCTCGCAATTATGTTCCAATGTCCCTACATTCTGTGAATGTGGGCAAGTCTTTAGGGTATAGGAGTTTCAGCTTTGGCAATACAAGCGACTAGGTAAATGTCCTCAACGTGTTAAATCCTAGTTAGCTCTTTAGGATATGTTGTATTGAATTAACCCTTCCTAAATGAGTACCTCGTGGTTTTAGGTGTTTACGTTTAAACCAATTTAACTTGTCTGGTCTTGAAGATAATTACGCTATCATTTCCATAACCACATGATTCATTGTCTACATATAAGTTGGTTTAAAACCCTAACTTTTCGGGTTAAGAGCAAAGCATAGGCTAAGGTATAGCATAATTCTAATTGATCATCCTATAACATGCAAACAAGATTCATGCTACTAATCTTTTAGGACTTTATGTTTAAGCATGCAGCCTTTTTCTATTTTCTTTTCCGAATGAATTTGTCGTAAGCTGATCTTACACAACCTTTCGTTGATTTAAGTTTTTAGGCCACTTGCCTAGAGTTAAATCTTCTTCATGCAGCCCTAGCAATTTCCTATGGTTGCTAGCAATTTTCTTTAAGAATCATTAGGAAAAAGATGTTCAATAATGCAATATGCGGTTTATTCCTTCCATGCTTAATCGAGGTGTACTATCATAATTCCATTTTGTAAAGATGTGCATTAATTAATCTAATTAATGCATAAAACCCACTTGCTAGAAATGCATAGAAATCTTATGCTCACTTTATTTTGTTCCTTTTATTGAAAAAAAGACAAATGATCGAATCCCTCTTTTGTGATCTATTAGTCAAAGTATTTTTTAAAAAAAAACATACACCCATTTTCCTCAAATGATCCATGCATAATTGAACTATTACGATGTTAATCAAATTTAGGAAGAAGAACCTGAACTTGTGGTGAAATGTCCACATGGATGTTAGGAGACGATCCTCCTGCAGTTGCGCCTTGTGTTTTCTTAGGAGCCATCGCGAATTCCACCTTTTCGCCTTGGACACAGAGTTATGATCTTGTTCGTCTCCTTCGTACGCGAAACTCCCTTTGTGAATCAGCTTTAGAAGGCCTTAAAGACTTGTGGGAGTTGCAATAGGAAAGATGGTTTTTGATCCGGTGGTTAAAATGAACTTGAGGAGAATCAATGAAAAGAAACGGGTTTAAAACTTTGTGGGGATGCTATGAAAATGGGTTTTTAAAAAAACTGGTTATGGATGGGAAATGTATGGAAAGGAAAATCCACGGAAATGGAGTTTAAAAACACGGCTTTGTGGAATGTGAGGCCCTAAATTCTGGGGTGAGACTCCCTTTGTATAGGAACGCAAGTGGGGGAGAAAAAAAAACTTTAATGGGCTTATAAAAGCTTAGATGGGACAACACGGGAAAAAGCTTTGAAGATGGCCCACAAGAAAGGATTAAGGGGGCTTGCAATATGAAAGGGCTTATAGGACCCTAAGGCATTTTATGGGGGAAAGACCACGGGGAGAATTTTTAAATCCTGGGGAGGCGGTGTTTTAAAATCTTTCGAGAGTAAGGCCTATTAAAGCCATGGGAAGGGGGCTTAATGGCCTTATACGAGGTCAGTTGAGACCCCACAGGAAAAAGGGGGAAGCAAGGTGTAAAAGACCTTCTAAATGAGGGCTTTAAAGAGGCCACATGAAGGGGGGCTTCTTAGGAGGCTATAGAAGCTTCCTAAGAAGCTTCTAGAGCTTTTGGAGATTGTGGGAGCCTACATGGATAAGGGGATGGAGGCGCAGGTGGAGTTCGATGGCGGCAACGGCAACATCCTGCTCGACAGCAGCTGGCGGTTCATCAACGTCCTCTTCCCTCCACGGCGGCATCCGTCACAATAGTTATTGCCTCCTCCTTTCTGTGAGTCGACATCAATGTGATGGATCCTCCTCTACTCCTTCACAACCACCCTCTCAATTTACAGCATGAACGCCTGTAGCCTCTCCCCCATGGCACAGGCTAAATAGGTGAGGGGAGGGGATCCTCCCTCCCCCATGCATCTTTATGCATGGGGTTTTCCCCCCTGCAAGCTCCATCAGGGAGCTTATTCATACATGCTATTCCCCCTCCCCTCCAGCACGACAATTGGCTGGGGGGAAAAGGGAAATAATAAAAAAAAATTGCCATTATTTTATCCTTTTAGCCTCCTAAGAAGAGGTTCGTATGAAGAATGCCTTCATTTAGAAATCAGAATTATCACATTCTCTCCCCCTTGGAGGAATCGAAATGTCCTCATCTGGAGATAAACTGGGGTTATTGATGGTTGAGAATGCTTTCATCTACCCAAGTGGCATCCTCCTCAGGATAATCTTTCCACTGGATGAGGCATTCTCTCAAGGTTCTAGATCTTAGTCGTCTCTCCCTAACATCTAAGATCCTGTCAGGCCTTAGTTCAAGGACTCCTTGACTAGGCATTACAACTTGTTGGTCATCGAGTACATGGTTAGGATTAGGTACATACTTCTTCAATAGGCTGATATGGAATACATTATGAACCTTTGGATTCTCATGGAGTTGCAGTCTATAAGCATTAGGTCCTAGGCACTTGAGGATCTTGTACGGTCCACAATACCTTGGACTTAGCTTCCTGTAATCTCCTAAGGATAGGGAACTCTTCTTTGGATGTACGCGAATGAAGACGATGTCTCCTTCCTCGAAGATTCTATCTTGACGCTTTAAATCTACGTATGCCTTCTGCCTATCCTTGGCAGCTTGGATGTCCTGTCTTATTGACTTTATTTGGTCATCCATCTCTTCCAACATTTGCTTTGAAGCTTCAACCCTCAAGGTTGGATTTGAGAAGGTTAGGGGACTTCGATAGTCATGACCATACAATGCTTGAAAAGGGGTCATCTGAATGCTCTGCTGGTAAGAAGCATTGTAGGAAAATTCAATCAAAGGCAAGTATTGAATCCACCTTTTTGGTTTACGACAGCAGTATGCCCTAAGAATATCCTCGATGACTTGATTGACTCGCTCTATTTGGCCATCCGTTTGGGGATTGTAAGCTGTGCTAAAACATAGTTGAGTCCCAATGGCTTCTCCAAAGACTGATAAATAAAGATCAAATTTGAAAAGAAACTTGTTTGACATTGTTTTTCTATGTCAGTGCCTAAGTCACATGAAGGAACTAGTAAATAATTGGCTAATTAAGGAAGCTATTTTGCATTGTCAAACTAAATGTGGTAAGTAATTAAATAACTAAAGCAACATGAGGAAAGTGCAGTGGATGTGACCATGGGTCCATCCTACGGAAGGGTGGTCCCGGTTGGGTGGGAAATTTTCTCAAAAGGAATTGACAGCAAGGTAACGATGACCTAGAATCTATAGAGCTAGAGTCCCGATTTGTACTGTTTTAGGGGAATAGAATGGAACTATGCCTTACGGGTAGAGAGGTCGAGCTTCGCATCCCTCTCATTTCCCATTCTCCTTGAACCAAGTGCAGTATAAATCTGCTTTGACCCTGATGTTTCTGCGTAAAGTAGTTCGTTCTAGGGCTCGACACTAGTTACCTCCGAGGAACTTGACCATTAGGGAAACCACAATTCAGGTCGATCCTAAGTGGGAACAGCACCCAAAATGCTTCTGCTTTGTGGCAGACTCGGGAGGACCTAGATCGCAAAACCCATGACATTCTGTGGGAGTGCCGGGCGGTGCTTTCTAGACTCTCTTCCTAATGGGCTACTAAGATGTGTCCTACAAGCGAACAGGTGGACATGTTACAGAAGCCCTCTAATTCTATTTTGTTGAGTACAGACCAACTAGTTGGAGCCAACCCCTAATGAATGATGCAATCAAGAGACAAGCACTAGAATGTGTTCAAAGGTACATGAGAAGAGAGAAGGCAAAAATCAAGGCCGAGAACAAGCTTGTAGTAGAAGCCTCCTTTGACACTAGTTTCAAGGCATGGATTACTACGAGTAACTCAAGGTCATGAGTGGCATAGTTGGACTTGTAGGGTTCCAATTTTCTAGAAGTATAGGCCACTAGTCTTCCTTCTTGTACTAGCACCCTACCAATTGCAAGTCCACTTGCATTAGTGATCACTCAAATGGTTGACTGAATTTAGGGAGTTTTAATACAGGTGTAGTGGTTACATCTTCTTTAAGCTTATCAAAGCTTTCTTGATGCTCAATGGTCCAAAGGATTAGTGTATTTTTCTTCAAAAGTTTTGTCAAGAGTGCAGTTATGAGGGAATAATCCTTAATGAAGATTCGGTACCATCCTGTCAATCTCAAAAATCCTCGAATTTCTTTTACTATATTAGGTATTGGCCATTCTAGGACATCTTTGAGTTTGTAGGGTCTACAGAGATTCCATTAGTGGAAACAATGTATCCAAGTTATTCAATCCTGTCTCAGTGAAAAATACACATTTACTCATCTTGTCATAGAGTTGATTTTCATGGAGTGTTACTAGGGCAATCTTTAAGTGACCTTCATGTTCCTCCATTGATTTGGAGTATACTAGTATATCCTCAAAGAATAATAGCACAAAATCATCTAGATATGGTCGAAAGATGTCTTGCATTAGATGATTAAATATAGCTGGGGCAATTCATAATGACCATACCTAGTAGTGAAGGCAGTCTTTAAGATATATTATTCCTTGATTCGAGTTTGATAGTATCCAAATCTTGGAAAAAACCTTGGCTTCATGTAGGTGATCTAAAATTCACCTATCCTGGGTATGGGATACTTGTTTTTTATCGTAACCTAGTTTAGTCCTCTGAAGTCAATGCAGAGTCTAAGTGTTTTGTCCTTGTTTTTCTAGAAGAGAACAGGTGCTCCCAAAGGTGAATTACTTGGGCAGATAAATCCTTGCTCTATCAGTTTGCTGCCTCAATTGTTCCTTAAGCTCAATAGCTTCAGGAATAAACCTTTTGTATAGTCGTTTTGTCTGGCTTGAGGAATCAATTTTATTTCATGATCAACCTCACAATTTGGAGATAGTTGAGTCAGTTCTTCTAAAGGAAAGACATTGTCGAAATCGTTGATCCAGGAAGGTAGAGTGCCTTCATTAATCTTTTTGACCTTATTCAACTGGATCATGTAGATTGGTTGACCTTTCTTTAATCTTTTCCTGAGTTGACTTGCCTTGGCTAGTTGGTGGACTCTAGTACTTACAGCTTTCCCATATGCCTTTACGATTTCTCCTTCCAAGTCTTGAAAGATTATTTCCTCTTCAGCACATAGAATCTGGGCTTTGTTCTTCTTGAGCCAATCCATTCCCAGAATGCAATCATACCATCCTAATGGTAGGATTCGGAATTCTGGTTCACTTGTATGGCTATCTAATTCAAATTGAAGTTTCCCTACAATTTCAGTTGAGGCAATTTCCTTCCTACTATCCAATTCTACTATCATTTTTCTTGTCCCCCTGGATTCTAGATGCAATCTTTTAACTAACTTGGGTGCAAGAAAGGAATGCGTGTTACCACAATCAATTAATATTATAAATGGCGTAACCTTGTAAGTAGCTAGAGATTGAATTACTAAGAACATTGGTGGTCCGCTCCTTTCCTTTCCACGGTAGCATGAATGGATCCTCTTTCAATTTCTTCACCTAACGTGCATTCCTTGGGCTGTCCAATCACGGTATTTACCTAGGCACCAGTTGTTCTTCCTCGTCCATGGCCTGGGTTATTGTTGCCATTCTCTCAGCCTCTTCCACCAACTTGGTTTGGGCTAGGATTTTGAGGATGGTTAGGATAATTTTCCCTTAGGTGTCCAGTCCTTCCGCATTGGTAGCATTGCCTAATTCCTATCTCATTTGGTCCTTGGGTGATTGCATTAGCTCTACCATTACTTCTGGCATTGGCCATGTCGACACCATGGTTCGGGTAGCCCCTTCCATAGTTGTTTATTGGATGGTTCTTTTGGCCATTTCGAGCGATTTCCTTGGCCATAGGCTTTGTTCACATAAGAGCATCTTTGAGAGTCATTGGTCTCATTGATTCAAGGCACGTGTCCAAAGGTGGATTTAGTCCTTAGTGAAACCTTGAAATCTATTGAGACGTTGTCATTGGGGGTGCATATTTGCATAGACTCACAAACTTAGAATAGTATCCTTCCAAGGTTAGGCTTAATTATCATAAGTTGTAGAATTCATTCATCTTGATTGATTCAAAAGATGGGGGAAGATAACGTCCTTTCATAGCTTCTTTGATCTGCTCCCAAGTTTGGGAAGTTTCTGCTACACCTTTATCTCAGCAAAATTGTTTCCACAAAATCTTAGCTTTGCCAATAAGATGAAGATGAGTAGTCATGGACTGATTTGCAGCAGTAGTTTCAGTGGCTAGGAAATAGTCATCCAAAGCCTCAATCCATGCTTTTGCATCTTGCTCCACCTTGGGTCCTTCACCGCTAAACCTAGGTGTTGGTGTTTTCTTAAGAAGAAATTTATTCTCTTGGAGTTCCTTGTATGTTTCATCAATTCGCACCAGTTGACAATCTTGATTATCTCTGTAACTTCTTTGTTACAAAACGAGGCGTCTCTAAGAATCGATCAAATTTTGGGAGATTGGGATACTTTGGAAGCTCATAATTTTGGAATTTACACTCCCAGTAAGGGCGATCCTATCGGGAGAAATAACCTTTGTATATTGGTCATACATCCATTTATTTATCATTACAACTTTCCTATCTATATTGTTTGCCTTATCGTTTTGAAGAGTATTGTACCTATAAAGTCCTATCAATTTGAGGTCTCAAAGCCATTTCAACAACTTGAGATGGACTTTCACATCTTCGTACAGAGTTGAATCTAAGTAAAAGTAAGGGTCGTCCCTTCCCCAGATTTGGGCTCTAGTTGTAGCCCCTTCATAGGCTTAAACAACTCCATAGATGAGTCTTCTCTAAGATAGCCTTTACGTTCTCTCTTAATTCCAATATGTTTGACTGGCAACAAGTAGTGGAATACATGATCTCAAAAATCACTTGCATAAAGCGTACTTCATCATTAACTTGTCAAAGCAGCTCAATTATCATTATAAGCTCATAACTCACACTTCAAAAATAATAATGAGACTTTATATTTATGAAAAGTATTTACAAAGATGTATTAATCATACTATGATCTACCAATACATCATCTCATGTATTCTTTCCCGTGAGAAGCTCCCACTAGCTTGTAGGAAAATCTTCCCAGGAGGTCACCCATCTTGGCAGTGTCATCACCCAAGTACACTTAACTACCAAGTGACTATCCAGGCTAGTTCTTTTTGCTGTTCTATACTATAAACATAGTTTTAATAAGGTAGTTTTGGGAGGATTTTCCAACTCTTTCTTCCACCATGAACTGGCATATAATACCTCATTAATAATAACAATTATCTTCATAAGTAGGCCTAATTTCATAATTAGAACTAGTTTTTAAACATGTGCAACATAAATCAATTTTCTTTGGAATGTATATGCACATGGTTTATTAAAATAAACTATGTAAGGGGGACATTACACAAAGTAAGGTCACAATACAAGTATCAAATTTATTTTGTGATATATTTTGTATATTGTATTTGTCCCACCACTACAAGTGTTACATTGATTGTGCACATGTATTTGTGATTAGATTAGTGTAGGCATGGTCTAATACGACGAAGGTACAAGCATCCTATGAGGATTGATCAACGTAGATTCCACAAAGGGATAGGGTGTCCAAAAGAGGGAGAAAATCCTAATTCATGGTGGTAGAAATCCTAAAATACAAAAGGGGTGCAAACCCTAATTCATAGGGATGCACATCCTAAAATGCAAAGTGAGGCACAAACCCTAACCCTAAAAGGGTGTGTCATCCTAGAAACATGACCTGACCCCAATGTTAATTTTTGTCTATGTAAGGGTAGGAGATCTTATTTGAATTTACCCTTTTGGTGCATCCATGCTATGCAAGTTCTATTAGTGAAACTATTGAAGCTTTCTATTCTATTATAATGCCTCCATGGTTGAGAGTGAATGAGAATGAGTGAGTGAGAGGTGTGTCGAGTGAGGGACTGAGGGAAGGTAAAGCTCTTCATTTTCTTCTTTCTCTTGTTGTTCTTCTTCTTCTCTACTAGCTTCTCGACTCAATGGCATAGTTGGTAGTGGATATGAAGGAGTGACAATATTAGATCGCATTGATCATGGTTGTGGAACCATCTTTGAGCCTTCAAGCTTTTGGACTACAATGTGGGAAGGTAAGTTTGTGAGTTCACTACACCTCAAATCTAGTATTATATTCTTGCTTTCTTAAGATAGAGAGAGGGATGTATGGTTAGTTAGAGCAAAGTGTTGAGAGACAAGGTGAGAGATTGTCGCCAAAGTGAGTTGCAACTTCTAAAACAATAAAAGTTCATCAAAAGTCCCGATCGTTGGTATGTTTGGCTCAACATTTTAGTTCCATTGTTAGAACCTAGGACGGTGCAACCATCGAGGTTCTCATACTCCTATTACATGATAGAATAGGATTCTAGTGCATGGGCATAAATAGAATCGATGGGGTACTGATCATCCGAGTTTCTGGCTAGCATTCCGAAACCGATACGGCTAGGTTAGGAAGGTAGAATTAAAAAGATCTAATTCATTGGATTGAAAATGAAGAGATAAGAATTATAAGAGTAGGAAAACTCACAAACCACAAACTCAAAAACATAAAAAACTCAAACTCAAAATGTAAAATGCATAACTTAAAACTCAAGGTACTCTTTTTGTTGGAGCTCTTGTGTGGTAACATTGCAAATAATGGTTCATCTAGCTTACGTATGTGCTCATGATTAAACTCTAAGCCAATATTTAGCTTGCACTTGTGGTTTTCTTTGGAAGGTTTTGGCCTATCGGTTGTGGCCTCTCGATGTGTAAAGGAAAGGAGAATAGGGAGAAGATAGTGACAGAAGGAAGAAAGGTAGAAGAAGAAGTAGTGAAAGGTGATTAAGAAAAGAAAAAGGGAGAAGGGAAGAGAAGGTGTAAGATAAGAAGAGATAGAAGAAGAGTTAGGCAAAGAATATTAGAAGAAAAAAGAAGAAGATGATGAAGGCAAGAGAGAATAGAAGAATGTAAGGTGCTCGCTCATCGGCTGTCCAAGCACGCTTTTAGCAGTCTATCGAGAAAGGAATCTAAGTGTTGCTGCCCGGCACTCCCGTGGAATGTCTCGAGTTTTTTCCCCTATGGTTTCCCGAATCTGCCTTGCAATGGAACGTTCACAGCCAAACCCACTAGGATCGACTTGAAATTTGGGCTCCTAGTGGCCAAGGTCTCCTATGAGCATTCTAGCGTCGAATCCTAGACATCCTACTTTACGCAGAGATACCCAAGCCAAAGCAGATCCATGCCACACTTGGTTCAAAGAGAATGGGAAACGAGAGGGATACGCCGCTCAACCTCTCTGCTCGTAGGGCATAGTCCCATTCCAATCCCCTAAAGCAACATGAATCGGATTCTAACTTAACAATACCTAAATGTCGAATGATGGTAAAATCTTGTGAGAAGCCTCCTAGTTCTCTAGGACCACCCTACCATAGGAAGGACCTGTTGAGGGTTTTGCCCACCCGCTTCTCTTAATAGCTTTAGTTTTCTAATTAGGTCCTACCACATTTATGTGTGATACTTAAAGTTAGCTTCATTAATTAAGCCTTTTAGGGAACACGGTTCATTCGCATAACTTATAGCACAAACACGAAAACAGAGCAAGCAATCTATTAACAAACAAGTTCAAACAAGTTCCTTAACTTATCTTCAAGTTAATCTTTGTCTCCTGCCCATATAGGAGAAATTATGTATCCCTTTTGTCCAACAGAAGTATCTCTTCTACCTTGCAGAAGTAACTGGTCCAATTATCATGGCACCACAAATTCAATCCTTTATCTAGAATAGGATCTCCCAATATGCCCAGATGTTGGGGGCCACAGAGGTCTTCAAGTCCATTCTAGACCTAGCAAGGGGTGTCCAGTGCTCCACCTAACCCGCAAGCTGTCTAGGAGCAAAACATCATTCCCTTGGTTGGCCTTTTCACCACTCGACCTTCGGCCCATGAATCAAGCAGTGTCGTCTTTGGGTTAATCTGCAGTGCGATCATGGATGTGATCCACCCATGCCAAATATCCTTTCTTAATTAAATCCTTTAAGAATCAAGCACAAACAAGACATTCAGCCCTAATATCCTTTTTCAAGAAAACATTCCTATATTCCCATGGCGGCTTGTCATCACAGACCCTTGCCATGCATTTACCATAAATCACAAGCACTTGGAAAACTCATCCAAACAACAACTAACAACTAGTTGAATGTAAAAGCATTTAGGATGTTGTTCGATCAACCAACAAAACCAAATGCATTCTTTCCAAACAATGCAAAAATAGACGATATAACATTTCCATCGTATATTTGCTCTCCCCCTTGGGATCTAAGAGCAATACTATGTAAAAATGTTTCTTAACACTTCCTTCCTTCGATTAGGGCATATGTTAAGGGTTCAAACACTATTCATGATGTAAGTTCTATATGTCACTTACCTTGATTGATAACCCAACCCTGAATTTGGATTGGCAAAAGTCATCGTTATTCGATGGATCTTAAGACATCTTAGTTTTAACCCTTATGATTAATTTCTTGTACTAGCTCTTAGTCAAGTCATGAGGCAAATAGGTAATTATCCTCATACATTAAAATATGTGACAAGCATAACATGTAAATACTTGATAAGATAAGTGCGAGATTATCTCAAGTAATTAGACTCCAACAAGCCTTGCCTTGAGCTAGAATCTAGTTCTTCTTAATATTTTGGTTCTTAGGCTAAGTACTTTTGAAGTATCTAAACTAGTACTTTCTATTCATGATTCTTAATGTCATATTCTTTTAGCAATTATGCTATTTATAACCCTTGACTATGCTTTAGCCTAGCACTTGTATACACAATCTTTTAATGTCGTTCTTTTAATGACAATTATCCTTCATAACCCTTGACTAAATCTTCCTTGTAATTTCTCTATCAATGAATAAGCCATATGCAACTAGGTGCAATTAACTTTCCTTGATATATGCACTTCGCTAGCTCAATCTTTTGAATATGTGAGCTAAAATTTATCCCTTCGGATAACCTCTTGTGCATCATAGTATGGGGCCTAATGTATCTCATACGAGAATCAAAATAAGCATCTATCAATTTGGAAATACATTAATTACAACTGGTACCGCAATTGGATTGACGGTGATGCCTTCGTCTAAAGCTTCATTGTTGATTATGGGATTGCCATCCACACGTGACATTCTTCCCTTGGGGGCCATCATCCACAAGTAGATTCAAGAGATAAAGAAAGCTAAATAGATTCAAGATGGGAGTGTGTAAGAGAAGATGGTTAAGTTGAGGATCAAGATAGAGGGAATTGTGCAGCCTCTCGGGGTAACTCTTCTCTCTCTCTCTCTCTCTCTCTCTCTCTCTCTCTCTCTCTCTCTCTCTCTCTCTCTCTCTCTCTCTCAAACTCTCTTTCAAGCTTTTCCCCACAGTCTCTTGGAGGGGTATCCTTCTCTCTACCTCTCTCTCGCAGCCTCTCAAGGTCTCCTTCTACTTCCTTGTGCCTTCCCATGCCTCATATTTATAGCGAATTAGAGAAGAGGGCTTGTGTGGCTGAGAAGTGGAGCTCTTTGTGGAGGGGGATCTTGGAAAGATCAGTGATCTGATGCTCAGATCATAAATCTAACGGTTCCATTGGATCCAAAAGAGGGGTAAAATCCTAAGATACTTGCCAAGATACTTGGTTAGAAAGCTCTCAGTTCACTCCTTCTTTTCTCTCTTTGAAGTGCTGTCTACTGCTTGTAGACTGCAATTGCGGTGCGCGCGATTTTGCCAGTCACTTTTCTTTATTTTTCTTTTTATAAAATCTCTAAAATATCACTTATCTTTTCTTTTAAATGACATCCAGTTCTAGAAATCCCCATATCTCTTTTTTTAAAGGATAATATCTAAAATATACTAGTTTTGCCCAAAATCTAATATTTTGGACCATCTAAACTATACACATTAATACTAGTGATTAATATAGCTCATAAGTCTCGTTCACGTTGTAGCTTACATGAAGGATGGCTGTGGTCCTTGTCATCCAAGAAGAATATCAGATTTACGACTCTCAAAATTTTAACATATATTTTTAATTAAATAAAAATCCTTAATTACTCACGTTAGTTAGTTTTTTACTTTAGTTATTCTTTAGTTAGTAATCTTACTAAATTAATAATTTACTAACTAACTTTTGAACTAACCAACTAACTTTTAATTGCATGGAAATATTACAAAGAAGAAGGACATAGAAGAATAAGAGAAGGTAGAAGAAGGGAAGAAGATGGAGCGAAGAAGAAGGAGAAGAGAAGTGTTAGAAGAGGTAGGGAAAAAAGAAGTAGGGGTGAGGTTGGAGAGAAGAATAACAAGAAGGGAGTGAAGGAAAAAGAAGAGGTAAAAGTAAGTGAGGAGGAAGAAGAAGAGTGGGGGTCAGCCAGCAGACCCCTCCATCTCCTATGTAATCATCACACCCTCTCTCTCTCCCTCAGTGTTTCGCAACAATTGGATGGCATGACGGCATTGTGTTGGAGTGGTTCCTCATCAGATTGGTGGCCACATGGCCATTGCATTTGCTAACATCTAGCAAGGGAATTGGTGATTGCAGTTGAGCAAGTGTATGTGGTGCATCGGTGATCTGCTAATTGACATTGGGTAGGTGACGCATTCGTAGGCGGCATCTACTCGGCAGGTCAACAACATTAATCTAGTGGCATCTACCCAACAAGTTGGCAACCCTCAAGACTATCTCCCATGGGGTCTTTATGACCCCGCGGAGATGGGATCAACAGTGGACTATGCACCTTGGTCATGCTCCTCGATCTCAGTCTTGATCCCCTAGGAAATAAACCCATAGAGCGATTGCAAACCTAGAGCCAAAATTAAACTTGGGTGCTCGAGAAATAGCCGCAGGGGGGCGATGGATGTTCGTGGATCCTACTCCCACTATGGTTCTGGATGTGCCATAAGTGACCATGATTGGCTAGTCAATGCTTTATTATTCTCGCCATTCAAGTGATGAACTACCTATGAAAACTGGAGTTGAGGTCGAGACCAAGGAGGCTCCATCATTTCCTCTTTCCCCATCTCTACCCCGCTTGCCCCATCTCCACCCCTCAGGATTGGCCTCCTCGGTCATTGGCCATAGGGTATCCATTAGCCCCCCCTTAGGACCACTCATAGGATTGCTCTGCAGCTTGAGGCTCGTCCAAACCTGTGTCCCCATCATCCAAGCTTGAGGCTCATCGTGCATATGCTCCTGCAAACTTCCCGAGGTACATGCTAATTTCCCGAGGTCACATGCTCCTCGCAAATTTCCTGAGGTCACATGCTCTTGCAAACTACTCGAGGTCAGACGCTCCTGGAAAACTGCCCAAGGTCACACACTCTTACAAACTATCCAGCGCCTAGACGACTATGATCACCACTAAACAATAAAGTCAGAGACTATAGGCGAGTCGCAACACTATAGTCTATGAATCGGGGGGGCATCTTCTTTGTTGTCCTTTGTAAAGAGTCCAATATTGACCTCATAGCTCGTAGCAGAAACGTAGCAGAGGTTGTTAATCATGTGTTCTACTTATCTTCATTAAGCCTTTTATCATATTTTTCATTGTCATTGGACTAGCATGGAATTTCCTTATAGAGAGTAGTGTCCATGTATGATGTATGTATTTAGAAAACTAAGAGAGAAAGTGGAAATCGGGTGCACAAGAACATTGGACTAGCATGGAATTTCCTTGTTATTGGACTAGCATGCAATTTCCTTATAGAGTAGTGTCCATGTATGATGTATGTATTTAGAAAATTAGGAGGGAAAGTGGAAAGTGGAAATTAGAGTAGTGTCCAAATGATGTAATATGTAAAATGTATCTAAATTGCCACTTATGTAGAGTAGTGCGTGTGTGTGATGTATATGTGGTGTATGTGTTGGTAGAAAACAATAAGTTGAAAATAAGGGGCTATTTTGAGCAACCCATCAAATTTAGGCCTTGGTTGAAATGTTGGGTTTACCTCTTCCCTCCATAAAAATTGTAAACTTTCATATTATCATGATACGTTTTTTATTCCCTATCTAAAAAATTACATTAAAACATGTTGCACCTACATGAAATTTTCCTGGAAAATGGTAAATTGGATTGTTCTAACATGATACATTACATCAAGATCATAGTAAAACATAACAAATTTCATGTAATATCAATGACTTGTACTAAGAAGTCCAATTTCTCATAAGGATTTATAACCAACTTGATGATATGGATCAAGTTTCCCTTTTAACTATTACTTTCATAAACTTTTTGAACCTAGACTGTGTAAAGCATTAAGAGTCATTCACCTAGCATCATGACTTGGTGCAATGCATCAACTATACAATCTTGAGGCATTATGTTTTTGTTTTGAAGAACATTTATTTGATTTACTACATCAAGTTCATTTATAATTCACCTATGTTTTGAGGCATTCAATGAAATCTATTTCGACTAATCAAGTTATTTACATCAATCATGTATGTTTTGGTTCAAAGAATCAAAGTTACTATGTTATGGTTCAAAGAATAAAGTTATTATGTTTTACTTTTTTGCAAATTAAAAACTCTTTGGGTGAGATCTTGCTATGTTTATGAGTTGTTGCTATAGATTAAACAACTTAAAGAATGTAGCATTTCAACAAGAAAAGTAATTTGTAGAAAGAGGTAGGAAAGTTGTAATAATTCTGATTTCTAAATGAAGGCATTCTTCATACGAACCTCTTCTTAGGAGGCTAAAAAGATAAAATAATGGCAAATTTTTTTAATTATTCCCCTTTTCCCCCCAGCCGACTGTCATGCTGGAGGGGAGGGGGAATAGCATGTATGAATAAGCTCCTTGATGGAGCTTGCAGGGGAAAGAACCCCATGCATAAAGACGCGTGGGGGAGAGAGGATCCCCTCCCCTCACCTATTTAGCCTATGCCATGGGGGAGAGGCTATAGGCGTTCATGCTGTAAATTGAGAGGGTGGTTGTGAAGGAGTAGAGGAGGAGGCGTCACATTGCTGTCGACTCACAGAGAGGAGGAGGCAATAACTGTCGTGACGGATGCCGCCGTGGAGGGAAGAAGATGTTGATGAACCGCCAGCTACTGTCGAGCAAGACGTTGCCTGCTACCATCGAATTCCACCTGTGCCTCCATTCCCTTATCCACGTAGGCTCCCACAATCTCCAGAAGCTCTAGAAGCTTCTTAGGAAGCTTCTATAGCCTCCTAAGAAGTCCCCCCTTCATGTGGCCTCTTTAAAGCCCTCATTTAGAAGGTCTTTTACACCTTGCTTCCCCCTTTTTCCCGTGGGGTCTCTGTCGATCTCGTATAAGGCCATTAAGCCCCCTTCCCATGGCTTTAATAGGCCTTACTCTTGGAAGATTTTAAAACACCCCCTCCTCGGGATTTAAAAATCCTCCCCATGGTCTTTCCCCCATAAAATGCCTTAGGGTCCTATAAGCCCTTTCATATTGCAAGCCCCCTTAATCCTTTCTTGTAGGCCATCTTCAAAGCCCTTTCTCGTGTTGTCCCATCTAAGCTTTTATAAGCCCATTAAATTTTTTTTCTCCCCCCTTTGCGTTCTTATACAAAGGGAGTCTCACCCCGGAATTTAGGGCCTTGCATTCCACAAAGCCGTGTTTTTAAACTCCATTTCGGTGGATTTTCCTTTCCATACATCTCCCATAAAGCTTACCATAACCGTTTTTTTAAAAAACCCATTTTCATAGCTTCCCCACAAAGTTTTAAACCCGTTTCTTTTCATTGATTCTCCTCAAGTTCATTTTAACCACCAGATCAAAAACCATCTTTCCTATTGCAACTCCCACAAGTCTTTAAGGCCTTCTAAAGCCGATTCACAAAGGGAGTTTCGCGTACGAAGGAGACGGACAAGATCATAACTCTGTGTCCAAGGCGAAAAGGTGGAATTCACGATGGCTCCTAAGAAAGCACAAGGTGCAACTGTAGGAGGATCGTCTCCTAACATCCATGTGGACATTTCACCACAAGTCCAGGTTCTACTTCCTAAATTTTATTAACATCATAATAGTTCAATTATGCATGGATCATTTGAGGATAATGGATGTATGTTTTTTTTAAAAAATACTTTGGCTAATAGATCACAAAAGAGGGATTCGGTCATTTGTCTTTTTTTCAATAAAAGGAACAAAATAAAGTGATCATAAGATTTCTATGCATTTCTAGCAAGTGGGTTTTATGCATTAATTAGATTAATTAATGCCTATCTTTACAAAATGGAATTATGATAGTACACTTTGGTTAAGCATGGAAGGAATAAACCACATACTGCATTATTGAACATCTTTTTCGAAATCATTCTTAAAGAAAGTTGCTAGCAACTGTAGGAAATTGCTAGGGCTGAATGAAGAAGATTTAACTCTAGGCAAGTGGCCTAAAAACTTAAATCAACGAAAGGTTGTGTAAGATCAGCTTACGACAGATTCATTCGGAAAAGAAAATAGAAAAAGGCTGCATGCTTAAACATAAAGTCCTAAAAGCTTAGTAGCATGAATCTTGTTTGCATGTTATAGGATGATCAATTAGAATTATGCTATAGCTTAACCTATGCTTTGCTCTTAACCCGAAAAGTTAGGGTTTGTAAACCAACTTATACATAGATAATGAATCATGTGGTTACGGAAATGATAGCGTAATTATCTTCAAGACCAGACAAGTTAAATTGGTTTAAACCTAAACACCTAAAACCGCGAGGTACTCGTTTAGGAAGGGTTAATTCAATACAACATATCCTAAAGAGCTAACTAGGATTTAACACATTGAGGACATTTACCTAGTCGCTCGTATTGCCAAAGCTGAAGCTCCTATACCCTAAAGACTTGCCCACATTCACAGAATGTAGGGACATTGGAACATACTTGCAAGAAGTGATCTAGGGTTTTTCCTAAGGATCTCTCGCTAAAAAGATGAAACTCGAAACCCTAGGACCGACAATGTTGGCCTAGTACAATCAGGAACGGATTGTTATATCTAATCATGATACCATGATTAGAAGACACTGTTGATGGGTAGTCCCATAGTTTGATGCGGCACTTGTGCAACAAGTTGCAGAGTCACATGATCTTGTGATTTGATCACAAGGGAATGACCAATTCCTCTGAATTAGATTGGCAGATTCTTACGTAAGTTTATCTTGCAAGAGGATGAATAATTGTCTTGATATAGTACCTTTCTTGGGTAAAGCGACCAAGATACGGGGATTAGATATTTGCTTGGAAGCAAAAGACCAATCAATAAATTGGAATAATATATGAACTTAAGGTATTGATTAAGTCGGGTTAATAGGGTACGGCCCTAACCCAAGATATAGGGTTAACAAATAAACCCTTGGGGATCTTTCCAAGTCGCAATTGATCCCGGATTGAGTGCTGGATGCATTCGGAAAGAAGGATTCACTCCTTAGCAGTTGGCCAAATAATGACCAATGGAAATGATTGTGCTTGTAACAGTTTTAATATCACTGTTTTGCTTTGTTTGCTCAAAGAATTAAAGGATAAATGGATATCTAATGCTTCAGGTTGAAGGCCTAAAGGGAGAGGCAGCTTCAGTTACCCCCGATTGCCTGCCTGACCCTAACCAAGGCGGTTGTTAACCGCATCGGGAAGGTGGACCGAACCCGCCGCAAGAGGTCTCTCTGTTGAGTGCTACTTGGAGCAAGAGGACGCTTGGGTGCCAAAGGGGGCTCTGGCCGTAAATCCCTCACCTTCCGGGCCCTGCAGAAGAGGCCAATGTGAGTCGAGATTGGATCTCAAGGCCCGCATACTAGTCTGCAGGCAGAATCTTGGATTAGTAATCCCCGTGGATTGCTGCATAGCCTTCGAGCGGATTATGGATAAGATTACGGGCTGGACTTTATGTATTTCAAAGATAAATATGATAACCTGTTGAAAAGGAACTTGTTTGACATTGCTTTTCTATGTCAAGTGCTATGATTGTGTGAAGGAACCAGTGCCTAACGGGTTAATTAAGGAAGCTGATTGATACATGTCCAACTAAATGTGTTAGGTAATTAAATAACTAAAATAACCCGAGGAAAGTGCGGAGGATGTGGCCATAGGTCCGTCCTATGGATGGGTGGTCCCAGTTGGCCAAGAACTTTTCTCAATCATGATAGGCAGCAAGAAGATCGTTTCAAAGGATACGAACAGAAAAAGACACTGATCTAGAGTCTAAGTTATAATGATCCCAATTTACGATGTTTTAAGGGAACGGAATGGGACTATGCCTTATGACAGAGAGGTTGAGCTTTGCATCCCTCTCGTTTCCCATTCTCCTTGAACTAGGTGCAATGTGAATCCGCTTCGGACCTGGCGTTTCTGCGTAAAGTAGTTCACTAGGGTTCGATGCTAGTTGCCGATAGGAAATGACCAATATGGAAAACCCTAATTCAGGTCATTCCTAAGTGGGAATGGCCGGAATACTTCCGTTACGTGGTAGAGGTGGAAAGTCCTAGATCGCAAACCTCGTAACATTCCATGGGAGTGCCGGGCGGAGCTTTCTAGACATCCTTTCCGATGGACTGCTAAGACGTGTCCTAAAGACAACAGGTGGACACGTTACAGTTGGTATCAGAGTCAACCAACGAATGATTTGTTTTTTATGAAATCTTAAGAAGATGAAGTAAAGCAAATGTTATTGTTCCGAACATTTCCTTACTTTCAATGCTGTCTTGCAGAATTACGAAGCATGGAACAAGTCTTAGTGTTCCGAGTCATGTTTATGACTGTGATGCATTCCCTAGATTATCGAGAAAGGGTTGAGATGATGAACATCCTAGAGGTATCTATAATCCATCACCTTTGTACATGGAACGAAGATGGACGGGTGCTTGAGGAATCTACTATATAGCTGCCCACCGGTTTGCATATCTTCAAACCAACCTAAAGAGGATCCAGTGGTTGGAAGACTTGAAAGTCGTGAAGCTGTTCATTTTTGTGGAGGCTCACGTAAATTCAACTTTACATATTCGAGGTCGGAGGGTTGAGTTGAACTCATATGTATATGAGGAAGTAACCCGTGTAATCCCTACCGACAGGATTAAAGTATTGGGACACCATGAGAAGAATGGGTTCTAAAGGAAAGGATACCCTGATCTTCCAATGACTTACCGATTCCTGAATATCCATGACCCGAAACCATACTATTATCCAGTTCCTATTGATAAATGTAATATAACATTATTCTCCCCAAACTAAAATGTAAATAGTTGTTTTATCATCTCTGGAAATGTTGTATTCCGAAAGGGCTATGCCCATATAAATACAATAAGACTTCTTTTTATCAATGTCTGTTTGTGCATGAGAATTGATAAAAAGTTAAGTGGTTAGATTGCTTGGTTGATAGCTGAAATCGAGATGAAATATAAATCGTAACGATTATCAAGTAATAACGTCAAGAAACCTTTATCCAAGCACAACCCCAGGTACAGAACCCCAGTTCGCCTCCTACATCTAGTATTGCTGTAATCCAGGAGAAGAAGTTTCTCCTCAAGCAGATTAAGCCGCCCGAATTTGATGGGAGAGGCAGGTCCGTCCAAGCAGATGCTGAAATTTGGATTGAATCCATGGAGGATTACTTTGAAGCAGTCGGTATTGCACCCACTAACCAGGCTATGCTTGCCAAGCTGAAGCTCATCGCGAAGCCAAGCTTTGGTGGAAGCAATGGTGCAGAGATCAAGGGATCGTGGAAGGATCCGTTACCTAGGAGAAGTTGAAGAAAGCCGTGTAGGGAAGATACTTACCACCTGTGTATTGCACTGATGACACTCAAAAGAAGCATAAAAACAAGGCATAAAAGAATCCAAGCATGCATCATATTTTTATTTTTTGTCAAGAGAATAATACTACATTGTTACAAAATCACCAAAAAGAGATAGAGACATGAGGGGGCCACATCCACATCCACATCCACATACACCATAATAAATAAATGGTATACACAAAAGTGTTACGTGCATGCATTTGTAAAGGGTAGGAATACTCAAAATTAAAGGCCAAAGGTCTTATAATATGAAATGTATCAAAGTTTCAAAGAAATAATAAAAATGCGAAGGGGTATGCTTTTTGGGGAAGAGGTGGGGTGGAGTGCACGAGTGGTTATGTGCCTCTTTCCCTTCCCTCTCTTGTCCAATTGCATATTCCCTTTTTGGTGGTGCAAAAAATTGTTCTCTCTCCTCTCTCCTTTGTCTTTTGTGCAGAAATACCTCTTTTCCCTTTTGTTTTTGCATAATGCTTGAAGCTATGGATGAAGATGATGAAGATAACGAGTTTGTTCATTATTAAGTGGAAGATTTATGGTTTCTTTTCAGTTTTGAGATTAATGGCTCAGCCATGTGCATAGATTTTGCACGCTTCTACCTTGGTTTCATGTTCATTTTCTGTCGTGGGAGGGTTACTGTCATTTTGGTGCACAGCCAGGGAACGAAGCTGATCTCAAGTCTTGATTGAGGCTATTCATGGTACATGCTCCTAAAGCGAGAAGGTCAAAAGGATGCATTTTCAAGAGGTTGCAATTTGGTAAAGAAGAAAATGATGGTGGAGAAAGAAGATGTCATGGGAAGTTTTTTTTTCTTCTCCTCCTTGGGCATATGTTTCATTTCATCTCGATCTGCAACATGTCCCTATTCCTCTTCCTTATCCTCACAAAAACAATCCAAGGAGGAATTGCATGTACAGAGGATATGCATTGCAAAAAGACGTTAGAGAGAAAGAGAAGAACCACAAGATCTATGGTGGTGATGTATTTGTTTAGTGTTGAGAATTCAAGGTGGAGCAGTATCCATTTTTGGCGATCCAGAAAAAGAGGACAACAAGATCCCATATCTGTGCTAGCACTTCTGGTTTCACAGGGGGAGAAGCCCTAGAGCATAATGGAAGAGAGAATAGGAAGAGAGAATAGGAAGAGAAACACAAACTTTATGCCCACCCCTCTTCCTGGAACGTCTCGCATCCCTCTCGTACTACTAAAACCAGTGCCCTGCTACAACATGTCAGACCCACCCCCATCCTAAATGCAAATGACATCAAGAATACTCTCGCAGTGAGAAGAAGAAAGGGTGAAGTGCATCGTGTTTCTATGCAAGCTTTAAGAACAGGTGTTCACTCGCATGACATAGCCAGAGGTTCCACGCTGGATGCTTGACAAATGACTGCAATCCAACACCATGTGCCCTCATTGTGAGGCACGACTCGATCTCTGTCAATAGTAGTGTGTAGTCCACAAGCAATTTGTTGATATTGACAAAGAAGATGTCAAGAAGAAGACAAAGAGAAAGAAAGAGATGCTACGAAGGAAAAGAAGAGAAGGGTGAACTACCTTCCCCAAGCCTTCCAATGGCTCTTCCTCCCAGCACGCATGCACCATGATTAGAGTGGAGGCAAAAGAAGGGGCGAAAGAATAAGAATCAGAGTGAGAAAGAGAGAGAGAATGTCCTCCAATAGTGGTGGGAAGTACATAGAATTGTCATCATATCCTTGACCCAACAAAGGCCTTTACCCTTTGCCCGAATCAACCTGTGGGAGGTGTGAACAGCAGATCAATTTGAGAAGGGTTTGGCTCCCTCGAGGCACCTTTGTGGCACCTCTTCAATAAAAGTGGAACACAGAGAGTGGTCCTCCTGCGCTTGTGAGCATAACGACTTGCATGACAATCTCATGCCCTTGTCTTCTTCCGACTTCAAGCACCATTGACGTCGTGCAATGCAGACGTCCTTGGAGAAAGAAGAAACCGAGGATGATAAAGAAGAAGAAGAAGAAGAAGAAGAAGAAGAAGGCCGCCCATGCCTTCTCCTTCCTCTTCTTATGAAACGTCCTATGGTTCTTCCCAGGAGCATTCCCAACGCCATGAGCACGACGATTCAGGGATAGAAGAACAGAAGACAGAGAGAGGCAGTCGCGGAAGAAGAGTGTGTACCAGAAACACAGATCAGAGACGTTTCTGCAAGAGAGAGACACAGTGTGTGTGTGTTTGTTTTGAGACACCAAAAGGGAGGGAGAGACAGACAGAGATGGAGTACACATCTTTGGATGCCCTGATATCGCTGTTTCGATTCATGGCCGCGGGCGTCTACGAGATCACAGGGGGTTGGATGATCTGGAAATGGTGGAGGGAGAATGACATCTAGGTGTTCTTCGTGTTGGGAGCGTTGGTGTTGGTCGCCTACGGCATCATCACCAAACAGAAGTAGAACTTCAGGTGCACCTACGTCGCCTATGGCGGCTTCTTCATCCTACTCTCCCTCTTTTTGGGGCTGGGCCCTCGACGGCGACTGGCCCAACCTTTCGGATTGGATCGGCACCACCATCGCCATTATTGATGTCTGCATCCTTGTGTTCGTGCCTTGCAAATGAAAAGCCAAGCATCTGGGCAGTAGGCTGTTGCTCTCTCCCTCTACCTCTCCCTAAAAGGGAAGAAAGAGCAAGCGAGCAGGTGAACATATACTTGCAAGAGGAGAAGATGATCCAAAGAACCCCTTTGAACCACAGGATCAAGGCGTCATGCAACAAGGCATTTCTCTCTCCTCCCTCTATCTACCTCTATACCCCTTTTTTTTCAAGACCCTAAGGCCCACCTACACCCCTTCACTTCAATGTCTAGGTGGAAAACTACAGAAGTAAAAGATGGGTTTGCCCATCCCTTATTTGCCCCTTTCATTCACCTACTTTCCTCCCCCTATTCTTACCCTCCTCTACCAATTTCCCTCCATTTTTTATTCCCCTTACTTTATCTCATGTGGCAACTGGTATTACAAACAACAGATAAGTTTTCCTTTGAAAAAAGTTAAAAAAACATTTTTTAAATTATGATATTAACATCTAAAAAACACAAAAACATTAAGAACATACAATAAAAATGGTTTTTTCTAGGCTGTAGAGTCCAACCTCTTTGCTACATGATTCCCTCATTGGCCTCACCTACTCAGCAAAGTTTTTTATCCACCTCCTTAGCCACATTAATGATTGTCTTTTCCCCCTCTTGCTTTTCCCCTCATCCTTAATGTTTGTGGATACATAATGCATCCACATTAACCTTTTATATAAGTCTTAAAACAATTACCATAGCAACATATCCTCCATTAAAATTTAAGGTATGTTTCCATGATTTCCTCTCTTCCCTAGCCATAGATTCATATCTGTTACAACAAGACCTATTCAAAGAGCATATTCCTATGCTCTCCTCTTTTTCCGTACACAAGTGAGAGCTTTATTTTGATGAGGTGCCCTTTAGAGCTACATGATAAAGGGAATCATCTTTCTTTCTCTATGGGATGGAGAAGTTATTCTCGTAATTCCTTGTTGAAGATAAAACCCCATCATTTGAACAAGTATGCAAGTTTTTTAGTGTGGGAGGAAATGAAGGCAGGAGTTCCCTTACTCTGGTGGTCGTGGATTTGGAGTCCCATACCCTACCATGACTAGGCCTTATGATCAAAGTTGTTTTACTAACAATTTTGGAAGTTGTTTGTGTTAGACAGTGGTTCTTCTTTGACAAGGTTCGCGAGGACGCTTCACATTTCAGTGTGGGAGGAATATGATGACACTCAAAAGAAGCATAAAAACACGGCACAAAAGAATCCAAGCATGCATCATATTTTTATTTTTTGTCAAGAGAATAATACTACATTGTTACAAAATCACCAAAAAGAGATAGAGACATGAGGGGGCCACATCCACATCCACATCCACATACACCATAATAAATAAATGATATACACAAAAGTGTTACGTGCATGCATTTGTAAAGGGTAGGAATACTCAAAATTAAAGGCCAAAGGTCTTATAATATCAAATGTATTAAAGTTTCAAAGAAATAATAAAAATACAAAGAGGTGTGCTTTTTGGGGAAGAGGTAGGGTGGAGTGCACGAGTGGTTATGTGCCTCTTTCCCTTCCCTCTCTTGTCTAATTGCATATTCCCTTTTTGGTGGTGCAAAAAGTTGTTCTCTCTCCTCTCTCCTCGGTCTTTTGTGCAGAAATACCTCTTTTCCCTTTTGTTTTTGCATAATGCTTGAAGCTATGGATGAAGATGATGAAGATAACGAGTTTGTTCATTATTAAGTGGAAGATTTATGGTTTCTTTTCAGTTTTGAGATTAATGGCTCAGCCATGTGCATAGATTTTGCACGCTTCTACCTTGGTTTCATGTTCATTTTCTATCATGGGAGGGTTACTGTCACACACACAGAAAATGAATGAGTTCTACGAGCTAAAACAGCTGGGACTCACTCTTGACGCATACTACTCCAAATTTGTCTCACTTCTTAAGTATGCGTCACAGATGGACATGACACAGCAGAAGTCAAAATTTTGTGCTTGTTCAAACCCGCCAGTGAATACTCGTCTCGAATCTATGCGCCCATCGGATCTACAGGACGCACTCATTCGAGCTGCGCCTATAATTCAGGAGGTGCAGGCTAGACCAAGAGGTAACAAAACTTGGTCTTATAATGACCCGAACAGAGGAGCATTCAGGCCTCAAATGAAGAGAGTTCAAGGTCAGAATCAGGGACAAAGAAAGAAAGCAAGAACTAACAATATCACCAACTTTGTTCCTACTCAAAGCAATGGCCGACACCTCCGCTGTTTCCACTACAACAAGCCCGGTCATTTCAAGAGGCAATATCCCAAGCTTGGAGGAGGACATCGCCAAGCACTTTTCCAAGGAACGGGCCGTGGACAGGGAGCCGCTACCCGAGGCAGAGGAAGAACCGCTTGCATTGCCAATAGGCAAATGTGTGAAGAAGAAGAAAATCCGACCATGGAAGGAGAGTTTGAAAGGGCCACAGTCCATGCCGCTCTTCACAAGAAATGGCCAAATCGCCAGTTCTCGGTGATTCAAAAACCGTCGGACTACCAAGGTAAAGGTTTTAAAACCTTGATTGATTATGGCAGTACACATTCCTTTATCTCACCACTTTGTGCAAAAAGATTAGGAATAGCCACACTAGAAGCACCTATCTTGCTTGTGGAATTGGCAAATGGTCGTGACGTTACTTGTACCAGGCAAACTGCTAAGGTGGAATTCTTTCTGGGAGGAAAGACAACTTCGGTCAAATTCAGAGTCATGAGCCTAGGTATCCATGAGTGTCTACTCAGAATGGATTGGCTTAAACCTAATGATGCACACATTCATTGTGGAAAGGGCCAAGTTTCATTTCAAAACTCTGAAGGGGAATTGGTCACAACTCAAGGAGAGGCTGGAAATCCAAAAATCCAATTGGCCAAGGCATCTCGGATTATAAAGGGAGTTAGAAAAGGACTACCTGTCTACTTGATTAAGCTCAACAAGTTAGATCAAAAGCAGGATTCTAGTGAAGGACCTTCATGGCTAAAGGAATACGCAGATGTATTTCCTGAAGAGTTGACAGAACTCCCGCCTCAAAGAGAAGTGGATCATGAGATCAAGCTAGTACCAGGAGCTGTGCCAATTGCAAAGAGACCTTATAGAATGTCCATACCAGAAGCAATTGAGTTGAAGGAACAACTCAAGCAACTGCTAGATCAGGGCTACATCCGTCCTAGCAGTTCACCATGGGGAACTCCAGTACTATTCCAGAAAAAGAAAGATGGAACACTTCGACTATGTATTGATTACAGAGGGTTGAATCAATCGACTATCAAGAACAAGTACTCTATTCCTAGAATAGATGAGCTTCTTGATCGTCTTCAGGGTGTGAAGATCTTCTCCAAGATTGACCTCAGGTCTGGTTACTATCAGATAAGAATCAAGGACGAAGATATCCCAAAGACGGCCTTCAACACAAGATATGGGCACTTTGAGTTTCTAGTTATGTCATTCCGGCTTACGAATGCACCTGCCACCTTCAACAGTTAATGCAGGATATCTTTAGGCCATATCTTGATGATTTCGTACTCGTCTTCTTCGACGACACTTTAGTCTATTCCAAATAGGAGGAAGATCATGAGACCCAACTTCGGATCCTTGAGACAATGAGGTCACATAAGTTGTACGCTAAGATGAAGAAATGTGCATTCTTCAAGCGTCAGATTGAATATCTGGGATTCATCGTGTCAGCAAAAGGAATCTCAGTTAGACCCAGCCAAAGTCAGAGATGTGCTAGAATGGCCAATACCAACAACTGTAAAAGAAATACGCAGTTTCCTTGGATTGACAGGATGGTATAGGGTCTTCATAAAAAATTATGCCTTGATTGCAGCACTTCTGACGGACTTACTGAAGAAGCAAACTTCCATTGCATGGTCAACTCCCGAACAAACTAGCTTTGATAGATTGAAGAAAAGTTTGGTATCAGCACCTATCCTAAAACTTCCAAACCTCAGTAAGGAGTTCGAGGTAGTAACTGATGCTAGCGCACTTGCCTTAGGATGTGTGCTCATGTAGGAAAGTCATCCTGTAACCTACTCTTCAAGGAAACTGAAGAGTCATGAGAAGAATTATGTTACCCATGATCTAGAATTGTTAGCTGTCATCCATGCTTTAAAGCTTTGGAGACACTACCTATTGGGTAACGAGTTTACACTAGTAACTAACCATACGAGCCTCAAGTGGATCTTTACCCAAAACGAGCTCAACATGAGGCAACGGTGGTGGATTGAAGTGCTGGAAGAGTATGAATTTGAAATAAGTACCGACCTGGAAAGGAGAATGTAGTTGCTGATGCACTCAGTCGCAAGGCATTCCTTAATTCTCTAATCTTGCAAAACCCATCAACATCTAGATCTCTAGCCACAAAGGTATCTATGTCAAACAATCCAATACTTAAACTGGCTAGAGAAGAAGCATGCCATGATCCAGCCTATCAAAAGGTGCTAAGGGAGATCTCTATCAAGGATCAAGACCAAAAGCTGCAGGCTAAGTATCATGAATTCTCTATCAATAGTGGACTCATCTACTATAGAAAGAGAGTTTGTATACCTGCAAGCCAGTCACTTAAACAGAAGATATTGTGGGAAGCTCATGATTCCCCTTTCTCAAGACATCCTGGCTATTCCAAGACTCTCAATGCAGTTAGGAAGAGCTACTATTGGGAGAGGCTTAAAGGTGACATTCTTAAATATGTCACTGAATGTTGTTTTGTCAATGTATCAAAGCCGAACATGTCAAGATGCCAGGGAAGCTACAACCACTTGACATTCCCCAAATGAAATGGGAATTCATCAATATGGACTTTGTTGTTGGCCTACCCCAAGTTTAGGGAGGATACAACTCCATTATGGTTGTGATTGACATGATGACTAAGGTTGCAAATCTTATTCTGGTAAAGACAAACTATAATGCCTCAGACATCGCAAGATTGTTTATCAAGGAGATATTCAAGCTACATGGGCTACCAAGAAGAATCATTAGTGATCCTGATTCTCTCTTCACATCACACTTCTAGAGAGCCATCTATATAATCCAGCCCAAAGACTATTCCATAGTCCGGCCGAAGGCAATTCCATAATTCGCCCGAAGGCAATTCCATAATCCACCCGAAGGCAATTCCAGCAATCCTCAGGGATCGCTATTCTAAGTTTCCACCCATAGACTAGTATGCGGGCCTCGAGATCCCATCTCGAGTCACATCGGCCTCTTGTGCAGGGTCTAGAGGCAACGGATATATGGCCAAAGCCCCCTTGGCACCCAAGCATCCTCCTGCTCCAAGTAGCACCCACGGAGAGACCTCTAGCGGTGGGTTTGGTCCACATACCCGACGCGGCTAACAACCCCCTTGGGTAGGGTCAAGCAAACAGTCAGGGGTAACTGATGCTGCCTCTCCCTCCAAGCTTTCAACCTAAAGTATTAGTTATGTTCCAGCATTAGTTCCTTGAGCAAAGAAGTACAGATAGTACTCCTAAGTGTACAAACACAAGCATTCCAATGGTCGTTTGTACGGCCAACTGCTAAGGTGTGAATCCTTCTCTCCAAATGCATCCAACATTCAATCCGGGATCAATTGCGACTTGGCAAGATCCCAAGGGTTTTGTAAGCTAAGTTGCTTGTTTACCCTTTTATCCTTGGGTTAGGGTCTATACCCAGTTAACCCAAATTGTTTCCACCTTACGTTTCCTTAAATTAAAGACAATAAATCATGGGCAACCTCGCCACCCTAACTTGATTGGTCAATTGCTTGCTAGGCAATTCATAATTACTCTAACTTGGCAAATCAGCACTAAGGAGGGGTGATGGCACTAAGGAGGGGTGATGTAGTAGGATGACCACTCATCCTCTTGCAAATCAGACTTGCGCTTAGAACTTGCCAGACTTGTTCTAAGGAGTAGTAATACCACTTTGTGATTTAGACACAAAACCATGCGACGTTGCAACTTGTTGCATAGGTGTCACACCTGACTTGTGGGATTAGTTCTCCCATCTAACGGTATTCCTGGGTCAAGAATACCTTTAATCAAGATGTAGGGTTTGGGAGTCCTCTTGACCCAATCCAACCCTAACCCTACTAGGCCGATAACGCATAGCCCTAGGGTTTCTAATTTTCTTGCGGAAGTCTAGTATTAGCCCAATTGATCCTTAGGGTAAGAACCCTAGATCATTCTTGCATGGGAGTTTAACTAACCCTAACATTTCGTGAATGTGGGTAGGACCTTTGAGGTCAGAAATATTAAGTCGGTTTCCCGAGTGCGATACTAGGCATAATTTTATCGCAGCTTAGCTCTACCTAGCACATTGAGGTGATCATCATTTGAGTTACACCATTACAAGCGATTTGCCTAATTGGTCCAATTGTCTTGCGACAATACTTTTCCTAAAAGATGTAAATAATTGCAAGATATAACATTCTATGAAAATATGTGATTCATATAATTTTTCCTTCTATGCAGCTATAAGTTCTAGAATGATCGTTACTTTCCTTGCCTAAACTATAATGATTGAGAATTCAAAGCTAACTCGTATAAATCCTACGTTGATGCAACAAAATCAAAGATTTAATATTTTTGATGAACATGCATTCAAACTTTGATAGAAGGACTCCATGTATGAACGAATACCATGAGTCCAACATTAAATTAACCCTTCCTTCAACACTTAACCCGACCTAAAATGCAACCATCTTCGCATGCAATTTGCAAAGTTTGTAATTCCTTTCCATGCATTGCGACGATTTGGACATAATTCAATGGGCGTCTACAATGATTTTATACGCAAAACACAGCTAGGAAATTATTACCTAAGTGCATTATGCGTTGTTCTTTTCGCGAGGCAACAAGGATGCATTTAGACAAATCCACCTTTTAACTTATGCAATATGCGTTCAAGATTGCAACTTGGAAGTGCAAGCAATTTCAAATGCATGCCATGCAACTAAAATCTTGTAAATCGGCAAGCAATTAAAATTTCCAAATGCATTTAAACTTGCCTATGAGAATTAGACATGCCTAGTGCATTCTTTTCATGCTGAATTAAATTTTTAAGAACCTAGGCATTGAGGTTCGGGGTGTTGTCCACACGTGTACTCGGGGTGGACGCTCCCGCATGTGTGCCTCTCGCCATTTTCTTGGGAGCCATTGACAACGTAGATATTTTGTTTCAGCAACTCTCCCTTGGGTTACTTTCACGTATCGAATCCTCTCTACTGGGATCTTTTCTTTTGCGCAGGACAGGGCCCTTGCAGATACGGTCTTAGGAAACCCGAGATGGTGTGGATGAATAAGGCTTATGGAAGCCTTGTTTAGAAGCTTCTATGCTCCTATCCAGGACAGAATGACGTGGGGGGGGGGGGGGGTGATTGGAAAGGAGGAAGATGACGACGAAGAAGACGACGATGATGCTGGTGGTGAGGATGGAGGTGGTATGGCGCAGCGTGGCAGGGCAGCGTGACGGCTTCCATAGTGGCAAGGCGGCAGCTCCACGATTCTCCTCTCTCTCCCCTCCTCAAGCTTGAGAGGGGGGAGGTCTTATAGGTAGAGGGGGGAAGATAGCCACACACGTGGCTAATGGCATGTTCCCCTCCCCATGCTTCTCTCTTCTCCACATAAGTCATGCTCTTCCCACACTCCCTCTCCCTGCCATGCATCGGTTGAGGGGGAGGGGGTTATTAATAAAAAAATTTGCTACAATTTTAACCATTATCCCCTTTTTCCCCCTTGAATAGGTGTTCCCATGCGGGCTACGGTTTTGAGCCTCGGCCTCTTATGCACAATGCGGGCTGGAGATTGCTAGTGCACGCGGAGGGAGCACTTAGCCACCAACATTTAACATTGTGCGAGATTGCTTTGGTTTGAATTTTTTGCGGGGTGTGTGAGGTTTAGGGTCGATTAATATTTCATTGCGGAAATATTACAGTTTCAGGCTCTAGAGGACTCTCTAGCCAACATCTCTTCTACTTCCTTCTTTTCTATGTCTTTGAATTCAGCTTTCAAACCACTATGGAGGGGGAGATATTCCATTCTGAAGGTGTCAAAACTCATTCTTCTAAGGATAATTGTTGTGCCATCATCATAATAATGCTAGATTATGATGGTTTCAATAGTGTATGTTGTAAGGAACACTCTATCTACCAACTTCCAATGGGTTGCTAATTGGACGGCAGTGCACCATGCGTCCCACGTGTCTTGTTGTTGAGGATCCACGAACAAATGCAAACTCTTTTTCTTCTTGTTTTTGTGAACCTCCACTGACCATGACTCTTGAAGCTTCTTCACGATCTCCCACTTGATGATGTCTGGAAACTTCTCAATGAATACCAAATCTTCCATGGATGGTCATTCTCTCTATTTCTACTCTTCAATTTGTTCCCAAATAAATTTCCACCAAGATGTAAGCTTTTGCTGCTTCAACAGGAAGAGTAAGTAGTCCACCACATAAAGCTTGCATCATGATGGTAATATGCTTCCACCATATTGGAATGAACTTCTTGTGGAAATTGGCTTTGGAAATGAGAATCTCCAATCCTTTAGGCGTAGAAGGAACTTTGCAAGCATCCATTGAATTCTTCTCATCTCGACAATTCCATTTCCTTCATTTTCAACCTTTTGTAATGCTTGTTGATGGCAAGTTTCCCTGGCTGTGCACCAAAAACATGGAGCTCCAAGAGAGACACCTAGGAAAAGGAGTCTCTACTACAAGAAAATCTATCTTGTAACATAAAAAAAAATTTGTTTCATTCTTTAGAGAACCACGGCAAGGAAAAGAACACCACTAACAAGAAAACTTCACATAGCATCATAGAAACAATTCTCCCACGACTTTAACTTCAACAAAATTGATATTCATATTCATATTCTTCATATTTTTCATTGATAGACAAAGAGAACAAAAGAGAAACACCACTTTGAATGGAAAATAATCACAAAGTATTTATCTTCATTGTCTTCTTAGTTTTCTCTCTCAATCTCTCATAGATAGATACAATGTTTGGCATAGAATTGGCTATCTCTGACTCTCTCTTTCTCTCTCAATCAATATTATATCATCTCCTCACTACAATACTCAATAATCACTCATAATAATCCTTCTTTGGTCATGGATGCCCCTTCCAAAAGGTGTGTCTGATATGAAAGGTCATCAGAGCTACTACAGTGACTCTTCACAACTCACTACTGTCACTTCACTCTAGTCTTCACTTGAGTCTTCAACAGGTAGTTCTTTGACTTTCTTGAACTCTTTTGAACTTGTATTCACCTCTTTCCAAGGCTAGAAAATTTTCCTAGAGTCACACATACATTCCACAGAACACTTACAGAAGATCTATAGAACAGAACAAAATAGGAACAGAAGCTCCATAGAAGCTCAATGGAAGGTTTACAGAAGGTCAATAAAAAGCATCAGAACCTCACAACTCATACTAAAATCATTCCAAACTATTAAAAAAACCATTCAATGAGCTTTCAAAAGACCTCAACTTCCATCAATCATCAATCCATGCTTCATATAGAAGAGAAACAAAACAAAACAGAAGCTAAATAGAACCAATCAGAACCTCAACACAACCTATCAGAATATCACAAAGCCTCATATTTCTACCGAAAATCATCATGATCTTCCAAAACATAATCAATATCATCCAAAACACTTGCAAACACTTCCAAAACAACTAGTCATCACTCAAAATCCATAAAAAATCAACCATTCACAACCAAAAAACCCAGTCATTTCAACATTCAACAAATGTGTTGTCACCCAAATGTTTTTTGAGCTAACAATGTGCATGAATGGGAGTATCAATCAAAAGACAAAGCCCAGTAAGAAGTATAAATAGAGGTATGTTTTAAAAATGCAACCTAGTGCCCACTAGGGGGGAAGCATTATACACTAAACTGCACTATTTTATTTGCATTGTACTAGGGCTTCTTACACCCCTTTTTCTCAATTACTACTGTGCCATGGGGGGGAAGACGCAATGAATTGCACTAGCCTGATGCACTAGCACGGCATGAGGCTCATTGGAGTTATATCTAGTAAACTTATTTGCACACACCTTATAATGCTATACATTGGAAAATTCAAATACTCATTAGGAACCTTGATCAGAATGGGTGAGGTGGTTGGAGAGTTGAGGGTCGTGAAGGACTCCTGCAGTTGTAAGTGGTGTTTATGTATTCAAATGATTATCATGAGTGCTTGTGAGGATGGTGGTTGGGAGTATATATTTTCTTTGAATGAGAGGTGATGTTTTCACATGTTAAGGAAATAATTTAAATCAAAGAACCTTTTATATTTGTTTTTGCATAGAGCACAAGCATAATATCCTAGGCTAGGCATTGAATTCTTCAACGCATTCATCCCTCTTATGTGAACATTGTTTTTCCTAGGTGCATAGCACATCCTTTGAGTTGCACTTTCTTTAAATCATAGAATGTGTGAGCATTAAGTACATCAATGGCATGCACATGTTATTTCATAGGTGCACAAGGGTTGTGTAGGAGCTTGTGTAATGGCCACTAATGGGAGGTTATGGGATACTTCTAAAATTCAAAAAGACTTCTAAGGGGTATTGGATTGAGTGTAGTTTATAATATTGTAAGAATAATCCAATAATAATGTTAGAAGTAGTCCCAAGGAAAGAGGAAGACAGAGGACAAATGCGCATTAAGGAAAACTTAAAGACACAAAGTGAATGAAAAATTCTAAATATAGGAGGGAGGCGCACAAGAATGAGTGCATCTTATTATTTTTGCAAAAAGAGCGCCAGGTGCATTGTAATTTATTTTATAAAAGAACGTTGGGATCTCTCCCATGTAAGTTGTAAAGAATAAGAGGCACAGGTTAAGGCCATGCTAATAGAAAAGGAGGAAAACGAGTGGATGAATGGACAAAGGTTAGCAGAGCAAAAAGGGGATGGCCACCCAACCTGGAGGTAGAAGATGTATAAAAGTCAAAAAGTGAATGAAGAAGCTCATTGTTGGTGTGTAGCCAAACTTTCTCTCTTCTTGTTTCTTGCTTCTTGCTTCATTCTTGCATATGACAGATGGAGAGAGTGTGTGAGAGAGTGAGGGACTGTTGAGAAGCTCTTCTTCTCCTCTCTTCATCATCATCTTATTCTCTTCTCTTTTCTTGTACACATGGCTATGGAGCTTAATAATTGGAGCTTGAAGATGGAGCTTACTTGAAAGCATATCTTGGATCATGGAACTACACGCAGATTTGTGAGAGGAGGCAACTCGATCGGATTCAAAGGTGTCACTACATTTGTGTGTGGGAGAGTGTGCATGCCTATGTGAGAGGTAGCGATAGCTCTCGACTTGAAACACTTGAAGCAATAAGCGGCTCGTGGGTCTTGGTGGTGTGCTCACGAGAGCACCGACATTTTCATTCTATTGTCGGGACCAACGGATTCAAGCTTGAGTGCTTGCGCACTCCAAATCGGGCAACGGAGTAGGAGTTTTGTCTCCGAAATGGTGCTTGGTATAAGTAGAAAGTTAGAGAGTTAGAGGCCATTTGATCTCTCTTGTGGATTAGTTTAGGTTTAGGAACCTTTGTGTGCATTGGATAGAATAGGAGAAGTGTATTTTGATTAGGTTTAAGACATTAAGGTTGGAGAATGAGGAGAAAATAAGAAAAATAAAGGTTTTTGTGATAACATGGAAAGGGGAGAAAAGAAGCTTCAATGCCATAGGAAGGGAAAGAATAAGGATAGATAAGAAAAAGAGAGAAACAAAAGGTAAAAAAGGGGAAAGAGAGAGCTCATTTGGACACTGAGAGATTGAGAGCAAGCTATTGAGAGAAGAGAGACAGCCATGGGTCAAGAGGGCAACAATCTGTGGTATCATCACATTCTTGTATTTCATGTATGCTCTGAGTTTTCCTTAGTACTTATTGAATGAACTTAGAACCTTGGGTGCAACAATAAGTAGTTCATTGAATTTTTTTAATCAAAATTTTTTCATTCAGTGTGTTTTTCTATCACTCGAATGGTGCCATAGGGCTCAGACACCCAATTCACCAACACTCGCTTGGATGGCCAAGCCACTTTAGTCTCGGATGCCTTAAGAAGTCAGATTCAAATGACTAACTCAAGCATTCAAGCCAATCCATTTGGACATTCAAACAACCAATTGCACTTGGACCTGGATCACTTTTGGTCCTTGGACGCCGACCCACCCAAATGATAGACTTGAACACTTGGACATGCACTCCTCATTCGAGTTCAAGTCCAACCACTCAGATGGTCACAGAGCTGACTTGAATTATTGAGTCTAGTACTCTACTGGGCAAACCTGCTACTTGGATGGGTTGTTCAAATCACAAATTTTGACATTTTTGACCACTTCAAGACTTGCTAAGGCCAATATCTAACAACCCACTAATCCACATTAGAACTCAGACCTACATATGAGACGACAACAGTAATTGTCATCATAACTTTAACCTAACAGTCTAGGAGTGACTGAAATTACTGACCACTAGCCACTTACCCTTGGTAGAGACTCAATTTGATTGCCTAGGCTGATCACCCATTAGACCACCTATCAAAGCCCATGACAAACCCAAAATCAACTGCTAGGAGTAATCACAATTCATGCGAAAGAGCTACAAATGCATAAAACTTATTGGTAAAAGTGCAAACGTGATTGATTTCATCGAAGGTTGCACCCTACATCATAGACACTTAAGTGCGCGTGAAAACTAAAAAACTTGATTTCACACATCTCACATCGAGTCACACTGCTCAAGCGTGTAAGTGTATGTATACTTGTAGATTGATTAGATTAACAAGAAACATACTAAAGGGGATTAAGCTAAGAAACGAACCCACTAGTAGGAATGCAACCTCAAAACCAGACGAATGATCCAAGAAACTAGAGACAAAGATCTAGGGAAGATAGAACCATTAAACTACTAAGGAAAGGAAGGACTAACCAAGATTAGAGAAACATCTTTAGCCAACCTAGTTAACCTCATAGAATGGGTCAAGAGACAACCATCATGGCACATACTAGTTTGAGTGAGAATGACCTCAACCTTGACCTTGACCTCAATGTAGCAAGGTACCCAAATGACATCCAATGACTTATCACAAAATATGACCAATAGACAAGGATAACACATCATGGAATACCTATAGCCAATATCATGGCCAATCTTAAGGAGGAGAGGAGGCTAGGAATAATTGCACTGCAGTGCATTGTGAGCTATAACTAGGAGCAGCAAAATCAAAGGTCACATCAAGAGAGAGAGCTCAATGAGATTCATAGGATCCTAGCCTTCTCAGGTAGAAATAGAGTGAGAGGAAATTTCTATAGGGAGAGAGCCTTAGAAGTAGATCTTATAGTGAGTGAGCTGCTCACAAAGCAATTACTAGACAACACTAGTGCCAAAAAATGTGGAGCAGCATTGGTAGCATAATTGCTAACTAGGTTGGGAGTCACCCCAAATACCAAGAGCCAGACAAAGATACCCATAGTTGCCAAGCAACTCGATAAATTTAAACAAGCAGGCAATGACCCTTAGAACTTTGTCAAGTAGTTTGAGTAGGTGTGAGAGGTTAACAACCTCATGGACCTTGCTCAACGAGCATAAGTATTCGGTCTTTTCTTAAGAGATATGGGACGAACTTAGTTTACTAGTTTAGATGATGTCGACGCAATAATTTCAATGATCTAAAGGATCTCTTTATATCAAGATATTCTCAAAGGTAGGATACTTCGACAACCTCATTGTTAAGCTGATGAATATCAGCTAAGAAGACATAGGACATACGAGACTATGCCACTTAGGTGAGGAGTCTCTATAAGAGGATACTTGTAGTAGAGCTCACTGGCCCAATGAGAGAGCGGTCTCCATCGTATTCATCAATGGGATCCACAAAAAAACAAAGAGCTCTATAAGGCCTTAGTGAGCAACTCAAACCGATGTGTTGACAAGAGTCTTTGAGGAGGCTATAAAAGTGGATGACTTGCTCAGAGAGACAAGTCTATGAAACAAGAGAACAACACATTTAGAAATGCAAAGGGAACTACAACACTTAGTAAACGATAAATCCCTAGCAAGCGAGATAAAGGAAAGAATGTCGACTAGGCCTAAGAAATAGTTGAAGAGCTAACCAAACTACAAGAGTCTTTGCGAAGGCTAGTGCGACCTTACATACTGTGTGTGCACTATGGAGGGGACCACCTACCATATGAGTGTCTCAATCCTAGGTCCCTGCATTGTGCCCATTGCAGAAGATTTGGGCATGATGCTATGCATCACTGATTTCCAAGACAATTGCCATACTATCTGGGAGTTAGGTAGCCTAACTTTTGAAGAGGAGCCCCTTTGGCTCTATCCACACCTAATGATTCAGAGCCAACCACTCCAAGGATTGACATCAACCAAATAGGAATCTCTAGACCACAAGGACCTATAGTGGCCCATTCACTAATCAATGTTCCAATGCACTTTCTAGAGAAACCGGTGGAGGAAGACTCATACATGAATCCTTATGTCTCTTACGACAAGGAGGGTAATCCCATATTGTTGGACTTTAGGCATGTGTTGGTCATGGCTTTAGGCAGAGGGAGAGGTAGAGGTAGAGGCCTAGAAGGAGGTTAGAACCATGAGCCCATAACATGTTGGATGTGTATAGGGCTATTCTCACTAATTTCCCTAGGCAAAAACCCTCCACTAGTTTGACAATTATGCCATTTGTGCTGGTCATACTCTTTTGTGTCAAGTCACTTGACAAAAATTCCATACCCATCCCCATAAATGTCATGGCATGAGCCCAAATGAATCATGCCGGTATTTCATTACATGGACCTAGAAACCTAGATGGAACCTCTATAGGGAAGAAGAGCTAAAAAAGGAGAAAGAGGACTGATGCAAAAACAACACTTAAAAACAAAGAGCGTGACCACTTTAACAAAGGGATAGCACGTTACTGATATAGAAGCAGAAACATTTGCTCCTAAGATGAGGGAGAAGGGAAGTGCTAAGGTTGGAGAGTACCCTGACCCCAACCAATAATTAAAGGCTATGGATAAGGTCAAAGAATGGATAAAAGAAGCAGAAGCTCACTTGCAAGATGGTGAGTCTATCATTGAGGATGACATCAATCAACTCTCAACCATGAGCCCATTAGCCTCTCCCATGTACTTGAGAGTAGGAGAGGCAACATCATCATATGCATAGCTGCATAGGAAGAATATGGATGCTATGAATAGATGAATTTCACAAGAGCATTGGCAAGAAGCCCATGAAGTAGAGGAAGGAAAGACAGTTGGATATTTGCTCGCCACACTTTTATCAACTCCTGTAATATTACCACTAAGAGAATTGCTCCTGCACTATGGAAAATATTGAAGCAATGGGTAGAAAGAACTAATAGACATGGACCCAATGTTGAAGTCCCCACATATGAATTCCTTTTGGGAAGACATTGAGATGCACGTAGTTGTCAAGAATCGTGTGGTGGGGGGACTTGCTTGAGCTTCTGTGCCAAACACACACTGTATACACAAGAAGAAGCTCACTCAAGAACACAAGAAAAGAGATGGAAGCCAAACCGTTTTATTGCTGATTTTTTCTTCTTCTTTCACACACTATAAAATGTATACAAAGTATAGATAAGATACAACATAAAGGAAAGTGGCCTAATAAGTCAAACAATGCATAATAGACTTACCAATCGATTGGCACTATATCTTTGCCAGCTGTAGGTAGGTGTAACAAAGTAAATATAATAAGTGATAAGTCACTAGCCATGTGAGCATCATAATAACCACCAATGTGCTAAATGTAGATGTGTGGACTCACTTAGCTAGGTGGTCCATCATCAACATCCGCACATGTTGAGCTTGTCATCTCAACACTCTCCCTCAAGCTCAACTCTATCTTTGTAACTCCAGATAAGCTTTAGAACTTTCGAAGCTTCTCTGTACCCAATGCCTTTGTAAAAATGTCAACTATCTAATCCTATGTGCTGACATATACCAAGTCAATATCTCCTACAAGTACCTTCTCTCTCACAAAGTGGTAGTGCACCTCAATATGTTTTGTCCTAGCATGGAACACTAGATTCCTAGCTAATTGTATGCTGCTCATGTTGTCACAATGAATGACAACTGGATCATCACCTTGCACATCCAAATCACCTAATAACTTTTGCATCCATACCACCATACTGCTATCAATATTATGAACAGAACCCCCACTGCTACAGTGCATCCGATGACTCCTGAAGAATGCTTTACTAGCAAGAAGCCCGATATATCACACTTGAAGGTATTTGGTTGCATTGCATATGTTCATGTGCCAGATGAGCTATAGAAGAAGCTTGATCCAAAGGTTGAAAAATGTATTTTTATTGGATAATCTTTAGAGAAGAAAGGGTATCATTGTTATAACCTTGTCACAATTGAGTTCAGACTGAGAACGAACGTTATTTTTTATGAGATGAGCAATTGGTATGCACCTCAAGTGATGTATTAGATGATGATAATGATCATGATAGCTATGTGCAAAAAGAAAAGTAAGAATCACGGAGTCTTAGTGGACCAAAAACATCATCTGGTACTACACCTATAGTGAGCCCTTAGTCTTGGAGGCTAAGGAGTAGCCCCACATCTTCAGGTGTATCTATATGTGTTGTAGGAAAAGACAAAGGAAAAAAGAAAGTGTTGGATGGTAATGATGCATCTACTAGTCATTTGGGATTTGAATGAGATTCTAGTGGTTTAGAGAGTTTGGATGATAAGCTTGGTATTCCTTCAGTCATGACACCAGGTGTACAGAGAGCTCATAGTAATGTAAAGGCTCCATTGAGTGATCCAGTGGTACGCAAGTCTAGCAGGGTCAGATACCTTGTTAAAAGATTTGGCTTTGAAGGTTATACAACTCACCATTATGCTTATAAGGTAAAACTAGTTGAGGATGTTGAGCCCACTAATTTTGAGGATGTTGTTGGTCATGCTCATTAGGATGTAGCAATGGATGAGGAGATGGCTGCATTAGAAGCCGATAAGGCTTGGGATTTCGTACCCTTGTCTAAGGGTAAGAAAGCTATTGGATGCAAGAGGGTTTACAAAGTCAAGCATAATGAAAATGGTTCAGTTAGTAGGTATAAGGCTATGCTGGTTGCAAAAGGCTATGCTCAAACATATGGCATAGATTATGAAGAGACATTCAGTCCAATTGTTAGGATGGAAACTGTTAGATGTGTGATTGCCTTGCAGTAGCCAAAGGTTGGATTTCACAACAAATGGATGTTAAGAATGCCTTCTTGCATGGTGAATTGTAAGAAGAAGTGTATATGGAGTAGCTAGCAGGTTATGAGGATTTAGAGCATCCCACATATGTGTGCAGGTTAGAGAACGCGCTCTATGGATGTTAAGAATGCCTTATTGCATGGTGAATTGCAAGAAGAAGTGTATATGGAGTAGCTAGCAGGTTATGAGGATTTAGAGCATCCCACATATGTGTGCAGGTTAGAGAACGCGCTCTATGGGCTGAAGCAAGCACCTAGAGCATGGTCTCACAATATTGGAGAGTATCTTTTCAATATTGGATTTTGTATGTCCAATGCTGATCACTCACTTTATGTGAGAAGTGGAGATGCAAGTTTGGTCATCATAGTCATTTATGTGGATGACTTGGTTATTACAAGTGACAGTGACAATGGAATTGTTGAAGTTAAGGAATTCTTGAAGGAGAAGTTTGAGATGAAGAATTTGGGTGAGCTAAGATACTTTCAATTGAGATGATCAAATGTGATGATGGCATATGGCTATCCCAAAGGCAATATGGCTTGGATATGTTATCCAAGTATGGTATGACAACATGTAAGACTCTTTCCATATTATTGGAGCAAAATGTGAAGTTGAGTACCGATGTTGGGGATGAGATAGAAGACCCTACTATGTTCAATAGGATAGTAGGGAGTTTGATTTACGTGACTATTACAAGGCCATACTTGAGCTATGTTGTTCCTTGTCAGTCAGTTTATGCAGATGCCTAGAAAGCTTCATTTGGATGCAGTTAGACGTATATTGAGATATGTGAAGTCCACTTTACATTATGGACTTTTTTATGAGGGAGGTAAGGATGTACAAGTCTTTGGATACACAGATGCAGATTGGGTTTGTAGCATGTCAGATAGAAGATCTATTAGTGGATTCATGTTTTCCCTTGGTAGTGCAGCAATTACATGGAGCAACAAAAAGCAACCTATAGTTGCTTTATCAAGTACAGAGGCTGAGTATAGAGGTGTTGCTATGGCAGCATGTGAGGTGGTATGGATATAAAAGTTATTAGGTGATTTGGATGTGCAGGGAGATGGTCCAGTTGTCATTCATTGTGACAACATGAGTAGCATACAGTTAGCTAGGAATCTAGTGTTCCATGCTAGAACAAAACACATTGAGGTGGACGACCACTTTGTGAGAGAGAAGGTACTTGTAGGAGAGATTGACTTGGTATATATTAGCACACAGGATCAGATACCTAACAATTTCACAAAGGCATTGGGTACAGAGAAGCTTCGATACTTGGAGTTGCAGAGATAGATTTGAGCTTGAGGGGGAGTGTTGAGATGGCAAGCTCAACATGTGCGGACATTGATGATGGACAGCCTGGCTAGATGAGTCCACATGTCTACACTTAGCACATTGGTGGTCATTATGATACTCACATGGCCACTGACTTATCACTTATTATATTTAGTTTGTTACACCTACCTACAGCTTGCAAAGATATAGTGCCAATCGATTGGTGTGGTCTGTTATGCACTGTTTGACTTTGTAGGCCACTTTCCTTTATGTTGTATCTTATCTGTACTTTGTTTACATTATATAGTGTGTGAAAGAAGAAGAAGAAATCAGCAAGAAAACATTTTGGCCTCCATATCTCTTCTTGTATTCTTGAGTGAGCTTCCTCTTCTGTATATAGTGTGTGTTTGGTGCAGCAACTCAAGCAAGTCCCCCCACCACATGATTCTTGACATACCCAGACACAGGTGTTACCCTCATAGTAACCTTGCGCTTGCAATAAGGTCTTTGGGATCCATCGTAGCTTGACCATTCGTCAATATCAATAGCTTCTGCTATGCTTCCTAGGTTTTGAGTGTGGGTCCTTTGCTTTATGAGGGTGTGGATATCTGCTCCTAGGTGGCGATCCTTGATGTTTAGGCACCCATTTGAACTGGGGTTCATGGGCTTCAGTTTTGGGTTGCATTGATGCTTGGCAGGGTTGTGACGAGTCATGACCCCCTCCTTAGACTTGACGATGGGTTTCACTACCAGTGGCTTTGCAGACTTGGAAGGAGTCATGCCACCCTTGCTAAAAGCTGTAACTATGTGGACGTTGCCCATGGCTAGGTGGATACGCTGCAACTCGTAGTTGACATTGCAATGAGCTTGGTTCTTAAAGGTTCATCCTAACAGTGACTTTGTTCTTGCATCTTTAGTGTAGGGCAGCACATAGAAGATCATCAACATGCCTTCGAACTCAATAGAAACTACAACCTTGCACTTTCCCAAGATTGCATATGATCAGCACCCCATATAGACTGAGCTTAGTGTTAGTGGGCTATAACTGCGGTTTGCCAATTTTGGTCCAATGATCATGAGTTAAGACATTAAAGTTAGCTCCCTAATTGATCAATGCATTGATGAAACATGTGTGCTTGGCAGTGACCATTATGCCTAGGTAAGCTAGTTCTACAGCTTCCTCATCCTCATCCTCCATCTTAGTGATGGTGGCTACTCATACTTTGACAGGGGATGCTAGCTTTGGAGGCTCATGCAGTGGGTGCGTGGGAGAAAATTACTTCTTTATGCAGCTGCGATTGAAGAAGCCTATGCCCTCACCTTCTAGGGTTTCGAGTTCTACATTGCTAGTTTGGCTGATGGTTCGAGCTTTGAAAGGACCTAGCCCTCGAAACTTCATTTTTTGTTTATTCCCTTGACTGAGTACAACAATACTAAGTTGCCCTATTCAAAGTCTCACTGCTTTACATGCTTGTCAAACCAGCTTTTACATCTTTCCTTCTTGCATATTAGTGCATGGGTGGCTAGAAGCCGAGTTGAGTTCCATCCATGCCTCCTTCCCATCCCATGTCTCTTGAAGGGCTATCCTCAAGCTAGAAATGAAGAACTCTAAGGGTAGAATTTCCTCAATTCCATAGGTTAACCTAAAGGGAGTTTGACCCACAGCCGTTTTATAAGCTATGCAATAAGTCCACAAGGCTACCATCAACTTGTTATCCCAGTCATTGCACGAAGCAAAGACTACCTTGGTCAGGATGTTCACCAATATTTTTGGATTCAGCTTGGCTGTTTGCTTATGGATAATAAGGTGAAGATTTTTTATGGATGATTAGGAGGTGGAAAGGAGATGAGCTATCACTTCGTTGATGAAGTGTGTACCTTGGTCGCTAACAAGTTTGATGGGGCAACCCAATTGTGAGATCACTTGCTCCCATAAGAACTTGGAAATGGTCCTAGCATCATTTTTTCTCATAGCTTGTGCTTCTATCCATTTCGTTAGATAGTCGGTGATGGCAATTATGTATTTAGCTTGTGAATACTGTGCCATGGGATTAACGGGTCGGATAAAGTTAATCCCCAATTTCTTGAAGGGTTGTCATGCAATGATTGGGGTTAGCTCCATGTGATCCTTATGAATAGAGACCTTAGTCCGTTGGCACTCATCACAATGCTTTGCAAATCGTGCTCCATCTTGAAAAAGAGTAGGTCACCACAACTAGGACTACAACACCTTATGGGCTGTCATGTCTTCACACTGAAGTTTCCTCTTGTGATTCCGCCATGTGCCTCTTGTGAGTACGTCATGCATCTCATACTCACACACATCTACGTAACAACTCATCTTGCCCCAACCTATAAAGTTGGCCTACTATCAATTGATAGGATTCGATCTTCAAGATGAGTTGCCTAAGTCGGGCCTTTTCTATTAGTTGTTCAGGTAGTTCGTGCTCAAGCACTTGGACTATGTCATCTGCCCACCAATACGGAATCGTGTTGGCTCTAAAAAAATCTATTTTTCTAGATAAGTAGAATAGATGTGCATCTGGCAATTTGTCTACAATGCCTTGTCCAATAGGTTCTCTTGTGGGGATGTGAGACATATGGTGAGCCATGTAGTGTTGCTTCCCTTAAATACGTACCACCACGAAGAAGTCAAATTCTAAAAGCTAAAGTAGTCATCAAGCGATGCATCTTGTAGCACAAAGTTTATTAACCAGATATAACAAGGCTTGATGGTCAACAAAGAAGGTAAAAGGTGTAGCCAAAAGATAATGCCAAAATTTCTTTACAGCAAATACCATGGCCAAGCCCTCTCTCTCCATTGTTGAGTAATTTATTTCGGTCTTAGTGAGTTGTCTGCTAGCAAAGATCATTGGGTAATCTAGTTTGTGTTCAACAGGTTGGCACCATGTAGCTCCTATGGCAAATTTTGAAGTGTCAATGTGTGTACATGGAATGTGAGTGTCCAATTTGAGGCTCATAGAATTGGTGCCATGGTTAGAGCCTTTTTTAGTTTTTCATATGTGTGTTGGCATTCCTCGGCCCATTCAAATATGATCAATAGCTTGTATAGAGATCTAGCAATCAATGCATAGTTCAACACAAACCAACAATAATACCCTGTATGGTCTAAGAAGCACTGAATGCCCTTGCAATCAGTTGGGGATGGAAGATCGACAATGACACTAACCTTCGAGAAGTCTGTGGCAATGCTGTTCTTCGATACTATGTGCCCTAAGATGCATATGTGCTTTACCCAAAACTGGTACTTCAAGGGGTTCAATGAGAGACAATATACTAGACACCATTCAAAGACCGCTCAGAGTTTTTCTAAGTGTTCCCTCCAAGTAGAGTGAATACACAAGTCATCTAGAAAGACCTCAAACTCCTTCCTAAGCATGCCTTTGAATATAGTACACATAAGTTGTTGGAAAGTAGCTGGCACATTAGTTAACTCGAAAAGCATGACTATGGAGGCAAAGATGCCCCACTGAGTGGCGAATATGGTCTTATGCCCATCATTAGGACACCCCACTCAGTATACAACAATGGATAGTTATCTCTCTTCATAGCAACATTCACCTTGTGATTGATACACACTTTAATCTTTCCATTCTTCTTCAATACGATGACAATGGGTGAAACCCAGTTCGTGTGCTCAATTTCTCGATGAATCTTGTTGTCATTAGCTTATCAGTTTCTTCCTTGATGGCATGGGCGTGCCTTAAATTCATGGGATACGATTACTACTTGTTGACTGACATTGCGTCAGGTGTCATGGGTATGTTATGAGTCACTACACTCGGGTCTACCCCTTTGAGCTCTTTTAGGGACCAAGCAAAGGCATCTATATAATCTCATAGGAGAGCAATGAGACTTGCTTCCTCTTCCTTAGTCAAGTCATCGGCTATAAAGACAGGTTGGTTTGTCTCCCCTTCCCTAGCTAAATTAACCTCCTTGACCTTGGTGGGTCTTTTATTGGTTCGTTTGCTTGCCCTTGTTTTTTGGCTCCTAGCAAGATCACTATCCTTTCTCCTTTTTTGAATTTTGTGAATCGCTTTGGTAGGTCTTGCGGTTTTTGCTGCTCCTCTACCTGTGTTTCCTTAGGTAGCTTTTGTTGTTCCTCCCTTAGCCGATGCCTTAGGTGGACGGCGAGTAGGTCTCCCTTGGTGCATCTAGCCTTAGAAGGTCAAGGTATCTTAGGATCACTATGTGAGTGTACTTTCAACTCAGAATCAAACTCTTCATCTTCACTAGAAAAGGGAGTCTCTCCTGGTGGTCACAGCTCAAAAGGTGAGTCCGTTCTCAGCAGTGGTGTGTCACTGAGTTGGGCTAGGCCTCCATGCTCATAGTCAATTGCGCGTATGTACTCCAACCAAGTTCAATTGCAGTCCTTGCACATGACTCCTTTCTCTATCCTAAAGGAATTCTTCTTGTGTGGTATGGAGTCAACTCGTATTTGTTCAATTACACATCTCCTAAGGTCGTATTCTATAGCGTCTTTTTTCCCTTTTCTCTAGAGCATCACTGAAGTAACAATAGTCTTCATATTCGTCTGTCAGAGATATCTTTGTTTGACTGCTCATCATTATCCAACTTTTGATAAATCTCTTCTTGTTGGTTGGGGACTAAAGCCTAATTTTACATCAAGTTTAAATTGTGCACCTTGGTCCATCGCCATTCAGCCTCATCCAGGAGATTGTGGACAGACTTGAGATTAGTTGTTGGATTGCCAACCAACTTGTTAGTCAAATATCCTAGGATCTGGAAGAGATCTTGTCTATTGTTCGAGACTTGGAATGTGAGGGGGTTGGGTTTTCCACATGCACTTCCAGCTATCATATAGATTGGTACTCAGGGTGTGTCCTTGGGCTTGCCAATTGTCTTGATGACTTGTTCGTACTCCTCATTGTTCGAGAATGGTAGGTCAATGGTAGCAAGAACATGCGTCCAGTCTTGCTCGTCCTCAAGACATGGAATATACTTGGTTAAGGCCCCATAGGATTTCCTAATCTAGCTGTCATCCTTTAGCATGGTGGAGATGGCATCTATGTCAACCAGTGTAGTCTTCTAGGTGTCCACCCTCACAGCCTCCGTTTTAGTGCATAGGAAGATGAGACTATTGCCCCAATCTTCTATGACTCTTGCATTGCGCATCCAGGGTTGGCGGCCTAGCATGATGTCATAGTCCACTCCCTTCATGACTATAAAGTCAACAGAGAATTGGACTCTTGCTATCTTCATTGGCCAATTCTTTAATGCACCAAATGATTTTACCTTCAGTTTGTTAGTCAATGTGACGTTGAACCTAGCAGTCCCAACTGGTGGGTTACCCCAAGTTTGGAGCACCGCATGGCTTAACACACTAGTTCTTGCTCTTGTGTCTACGATTTCCTTTCTTGTGACATCTCTTAGAGCTAAGACTGGCAAGACTACATGCTTCTCTGTGCCTTCCCAAAAGGCATTCACGTGCAAGGACTTAGGTACAGAGTGCAGTGTTAGGCTAGGTATTTGCACTTTCATATCGTACTCGTGCAAGTCTACGGCGGCTTGCTCATTTGATTATTTAACCCACTGTTTCAGCTCTTGCCATGGCATTGGATGCTGCCTAAGCAGGACTCCTAAGCTTAGAGTCACAAGGATGGTCACCAATGTATTAAGGAGATTGCTAGTTGCTTGCCTCTCTGCTAACCCGGTGGTTCCTGGCCAATCTCCTTGACTAATTCACTGGCCCATAGCATTTAGACTTTGTCTAAGTGGCATTTCTTATAGTGTAGCCACATCTCTTGATTTTAGTCATGGGGTTGGGGCTAGAGTGCTTATGCTTGAGAGATCACCGATCTCGTCTTCTAGTATGGGCTCAGCATCTTTGAGATGCTCTTGGGCTTCTTTCACCCACTCCTTCACCTTCTCGATGGCTTGGAGCTAGTGCTTCGGGTTGGGGTACTCACCAACCCTAGCACTTCCCATTGCAACTGTCTTTGAAGCTGACATTTCTGCCTCTACATCAATGACCTTCTATCCAGTAGGCAGTGTCGTGAAGCTTTTGGTTTTGAGTGTGACCTTAGCATTTGGTCTCTTCTTCCTCCATTTCTGACTCTTCTTTCTAATTGAAGTTTCATTGAGATTGCTAGGTCCTGGCAATGATATGCCAGCTTGCTTTGTTTATGCCCGGGTCATGACATGCAACGGATGGGTGTGGTCTCCTCATTGAGTGTTTCGACACTGAAAAACCCTAATGGGACCGATAGCTCATTTTTTGAACTAGAGGATGGTTTTCTTCTAGGGAAATCGACAAAGAGATGAGTGATTCCACACTCGACGCATCTTAGGTTAGCCTTGTCTCTATTAGCTTACTCCCTCTCAGGGTAGCGTGAAGAAAGGTGTCCTGAGTGACCACAAGTCCAATGCACAATTGGCTCTTGTGTCTACCCTCCTAGGCCTCTGCCTCTCCCTCTACCTAACACCATCATCGGTACTGGTCGGTAGTCCATAAGGACTACATTGCCTTCTTCATCGCATGATACATAAGGGTTTACATAAGGCTCATCGCCGTTCGGCTCCTCCATGTAGTGGAATGGAGTATCACTCGATGGATGGGTTATGTAGGGTCTATGTTGTCTAGGGATACATGTAGGGTTTATCTCCATCCTAGGGATGGCTGGCTTAGCATCATTAGGTGCTGGGAGGGCCAACGAGGCTCCCCTTCCAAAGAAGTTTGGCATCCTATTCACAAGATAGGGTTGACCGTAAGGTTGTGAGTATGGGAGTCTTCGGGGTAGTCGACAATATATGGCATCATGGCCGAACCTATCGCAATTAGCACAAGGTCGTGACCTAGGGTCATGACACTCAGTTGGCAAGTGGTTTCTACCACAATTGCATGCATTGGACATGTGGGCATGTTAGTTGTCTCATCATCTCGTGTAGTTTGGCTATTTTCATCTTCATCTCTACTAGCTCTTGTCTTGAATCAGTGCCCTTACCTTTATCCTGAGCACTTGGGCCTGCTAATCTCTCACTAGGTGTTGAAGCCCTCTTGAAATTCATCGTGCTAGGCTCTTCTCAATTGGATCTCCTGGAGCTTCTCTCCTTGAGTTGCTTGTCCACTCTAATAGCTTCTTCAAAGACCCTTGCCAGTGCATCTTACTACAATCTTGAGTTGTTGACTAAGGCTTTGTAGAGCTCTTCACTTCGTATTCCATTAATGAATACTGTGGACACTACTCTTTTGGTTGGTCTCTCACCCATAGGGATTCTCTTTAAGAGGCTTTTTATATGGGTCACATAATCTCAAATGTCCTCTTTCTCACTCTTCTTAACGTTCATAAGTCGCAATAGCAGGTTATTGAAGTATCTAGGTTCGAAAAATCTTTTAATGAAGAGATTTTTCAGGCCATTGAAATTCACTTGCTCTGCAACATCCAGACTCGTGTACCAGGTCTGACCCTCGTCACCTAAGCACAAATCAAAATCTTATGACCATTGAGTGGGATCAGTGAGGCCATTGTCCTCGCAGACCTACTCGAACTTCTCCACAAAGCTATACAAATTATTTGCTTGGTATTTGTCCACCAACTGCTTCGCTACCACAAGAATTTTTCATTGGCTCTTAGAGCCTTGGTTGACTCCTAACCCTGCCAGTAGCGATATTTCTAACACTGTAGCGCTCTACTCCACTACCATGTTATCTAGCAGCCGCTTCATCAGAGGCTTGCTTAGCGTGAGGTCTCCTTCTAGCACTCTCTCACTCTCTGTCTGATTTCGGCCTGCTAAGGCTAGCACTCTCTGGATCTCTCGCATTTCCATGCTCTGGCATAAGCTCCTAGTTTACTGATCCTGGTTGTATGAGACTATACCTTGCAAAGCCTTGCATGCTAACTTTCTCTCCTCCTTAAGATCCACTATGATGTCCTCCCATAGGTCTTTGCGTGGTGTTCCAATTGGGTTTGAGCATCATATTTGCTCACTATCTACTAGATCGCCTCAAGAAAGTCTCCTAGGTCAAGTTCTTTATTGCTTCTATGGCTCGAGCTGCCCTCTTCCATGTCTAAGATTTCTTGGTCTACCAAGCTATCAATCAAGTTGATGAGGTCTGGTAGATCCACTTCCACGATAGTGTCGGTCCTTGTTGCATCCGGCTTTTCAATTGTGTTCTCCGCTTTGTCCTAATTTTGGGGATTTGATCATCCGTCTATGTCTTGGGATCTTCTCTTAATGGTGGGTTCCTTCAAGTTTTTATGTTTGAGTAAATAGGTCATGACAGTTCCCTTTTTCTCCATTGTGCTTGCTTATGGGATTCAAGCATCATGTATTTCAGACATCCTCAGTTGTAAACTATTTGAGTCTTGCTCTATTGCTCCATACAAAGAGGCTGTCACATGGGTGTGATTGCATATTTCTCAACACCCCTCCTCAATCACAATCATAAAAAAAAGCAGTAAGTGTACAAAGGCTATCATGAGTAGAACCTTGCTAACTGTGGATATGCCACAAACATGGTAATCATCCCCAAAGGCTATTGCAAAAAAGGGGCTTTAGAACAAGTAATTCTATCCATCCCTCCAAGTGGAACAAACAATTCTTCCATGTAGTATAGATGAGCAGCATGAGTCATGTTACTCTTCATGGAGAAGCATCCATTTGAAATTCTTCATGCTTGGCATTCCGTGATAGGAAATCAACTTCAAATTACTGAGAATAACCAACAACCTAGATGATCTTGAATGTGTTAAAAAGTACAAGCACTAAAAAGCACTAGGTTAGTATCAAGAGATACTAGCTGTGAAGAACTAGATGTCAAGTCTTTGATGCTTGTCTTGTCACTTGAGTCCCCTCTTTGTTGGTAAATCAATTGAATGCTTGTTGGAAACCTCACATGCGGCCATATCAGCACCTCTATACTCAACCTCCGTACTCAATAAAGCAACTGTAGGTTACTTTTTGCTGCTCCATGTAATTGCTGCACTACCAAGGGAAAACATGAACCCACTAGTAGATCTTCTGTTTGACATGCTATAAGCCCAATATGCATCTGTGTATCCAAAGACCTCTGTACATCCTTTCTTGCCTCATAAAAAATTCCATAATGTAAAGTGGAATTCACATATCTCAATATACATCTAACTACATCCAAATGAGGCTTTCTAGGCATCTACATAAACTGACTGACAAGGCCAACAACATAGCTCAAGTTTGGCTTTGTGATATTCATGTAAATCAAACTCCCTAATATCTTGTTGAACATAGTAGGGTCTTCTATCTCATCCCCAACGTCAGCACTCAACTTCACATTTTACTTCAATGGTACTGAAAGAGGCTTGCATGCTGTCAAACAACCATACTTGGATAACATATCCAAGTCATAATGCCTTTGTGATAGCCATATACCATCATCATATTTGATCACCTCAATACCAAGAAAGTATCTCAGCTCACCCAAATCCTTCATCTCATAATTCTTCTTCAATAAGTCATTAACTTTAGCAATCCCATTGTCACTATCACCTGTAATAATCAAGTCATCCATATATTGACTATGATGACCAAATCTGCATCTCCCTTTCTCACATGAAGTGAGTGATCAACATCAGAAATAAAAAATCCAATATTGACAACATACTCTCCAATCTTGTCAGACCATGCTCTAGGTGCTTGCTTCAGCCCATAGAGCACCTTCTCTAACCTGCACACATATGTGGGATGCTCTAAATCCTCATAACCTACTGGCTACTCCATATACAGTTCTTCTTGCAATTCACCATGCAAGCAGGTATTCTTAATATCCATTTGATGCAAACTCCAACCTTTGGCTGCTGCCAAGGCAATCACACATCTAGTAGTTGCCATCCTAGCAATTAGATTGAATGTCTCTTCATAATCTATGCCATATATTTGAGCATAGCCTTTTACAACTAGCCTAGCCTTATACCTACTAACTGAACGATTTGTATTATTCTTGACTTTGTAAACCCACTTACATCCATTAGCTTTCTTACCCTCAGGCAAGGGTACCAAATCCCAAGTTATATTGGCTTCTAATACAACCATCTCCTCATCCATTGTTGCATCCCAATGAGCATGACCAATAACATACTCAAATAAGTGGGCTCAACATCCTGAACTAGTTTTTCCATATAAGCATAATGGTGAGTTGCATAACCTTTAAAGCCAAATATTTTAATAGTGTATCTGACCCTGCTAGACTTGCGTACCACTGGATCATTCAATGGAGCCTTTACATTACTATGAGCTCTCTGTACACCTGGTTTCCTGAATGACTGAAGGAATACCAAGCTCATTATCCAAACTCTCCGAGCCACTAGAATCTCCATCAAATTCTAAATGACTAGTAGATGCATCATTACCATCCAACACTTTCTTCTTCCCTTTTTATTTGCCTGCAACACTTATAGATAACCTGAAGATGTGGGGCTACCTTTTAGTCTCCCAGACCAAGGGCTCACTGTAGATGTAGTACCAGATGATGTTTCTGGTCCACTAAGGCTTTGTGATTCTTACTTTTATTTCTATACATAGCTATCATGATCATTATCATCATCTAACACATCATTAGCAGGTGCATACCAACTAGTCATCTCATTAAAAAAAACATCCATGCTCACTCTAAACTCACCTGTAATGACAGGGTTATAACAATGATACCCTTTCTGCTCTAAAGAGTATCCAATAAAAATACATTTTTCATCCTTTGGATCAAGCTTCTTATGTAGCTCATCTGGCACATGAACATATGCAACATAGCCAAATACCTTCAAGTGTGATACATCGGGCTTCTTGCCAGTAAAGCATTCTTTGGGAGTCATCCCATGAATTGTAGCTGTGGGGGTTCTCCTCATAATATAGACAGTAGTATGGACATCTTTAGACCAAATTTTTTTTGGCATATTCTTTTCAGCCATTAATGCACATGCAACTTCTACAATATGCCTATTTTTTCTTTCTGCAACCCCATTTTTCTGTGGGGTGTATCTACAAGTAAATTACCTCTTTATCTTATGAGTCTTCAAGAAGCCACTAAAATCATTAGAGAGATACTCTCCCCCTCTATCTGATCTCAAGCACTTCACTTTCAAGCATGTTTCTGTTTCAATAAGTGCCTTGAAATATTTGAAGTGCTCAAATACATCACTCTTTTTCTTCATAAAATATACCCATAGCTTCCTTGAACAGTCATCAATAAATGTGACAAAGTATTTGCTGCCATCAAGAGATACATTCTGTATAGGCCCCCAAACATTTGTATGCACTGCATCAAGTATATTTCTGTTCACTTCTCTATCATGCGAGAAGTGTTGTCTTGCTTGCTTACCAAACTGGCATGCTTCACAGACTTTATGAAATTCTGCAACTCTAAAAGAAGGCAACCCTGTAACCAATCCTCTGGATTGCATTAATTTCACCTTTGCACATTTGCATGTCCAATATGTTTATGCCATATTTCAATGTCTACAACCACTCCTTTTCCTTTAGCATACATAGTAACATCCATTGCAGGAATTCTAATATCTAAAGTGAAGATGTGGCCCACTCTACTTCCTTTAGTGACCAACCTGCACTTATCATTAAAGTCTTCTACAAAACAATCTTTTGCATTAAATCAGACTTGTAACCCCTGCTCTACCATTTGGTCAACAGACACTAGATTCCTTGTGATTGATGACACATGTAATACATCTATGAGACTCTTTGTTTGGACATCATGCAAGGACAAGGGAACCTTTCCAATATGTGAAATTGGGTGGCATGAATCATCACCCATTTGCACATAACTTGGATTTTGTAAGTCATGCATCTCTCCAAACCATTCAACATGATTGGTCATATGATTAGATGCACTTGAATCCACATACCATACATCATCATGTGTCCCGTTTCCTATAATTGCATTCATCATATGCTACATAACAAATAAACACTCATTTTTGTCTTCAGTCTATCATGAAGATGATGCATAGTTTCCTTGCTGCAATTTGCCACTGCGTATATCATCCTTCTTAGCATAACAATGGGCTGCAATATGACCTGTCTTGCAACAATAATGGAGAATAATAGTAGAATTTCTAGAACTTTAGTTCTGCCATCCACCTCTTTCTCTAGAGCTTCCCCTACCTCTAAAGTTTCCTCGACCTCCTGAAACCTACATTTTGTTGGTTATTGCTAGTACTCCTATACCATGGCCTCTCAAATAGGATCTACCACGTCCCCTTCCTGAACTTGAGTAAAATGCTTGGACCTGTTCACCATTTTTTTCAGATGAGTCATCCTACATATTGATCTCTTTGATAATCATGAGAGAGATCAGCTCATCAAAATTTGGAAATGGATTTTGTACGTATACTGAAGTAGCAAATGATTTCCATGCCTTCTCATTATTAAGGCCAGTCAAAGTGGATGAAATGAAATCATCATCATCAAGCATTGCATCAATTGTTGTTAAAGCATCTGCAATGCTTCTCACCTTCAAAACATACTCATTGACAGACATTTTCCCTTTCTTCAAGGTATTCAACTCTTGCTTGAGTTGAATCTTCCGTGCCTTTGTATTTATTGAAAACATGTTCTCAAAAATTGTCCAAGCTACATGTGAAGTTTCTGCATTCTTGATATGTCCTAACATCGTATTATCAATGACTGCAGATAGCTAGTACATCACATTTTTGTCTTTTGCATTCCATTCTTTCCATGCTTTTAATTCATCTGCAGTGGGAGAGGTACCCAGCTCTAGCTCCTTTTCTTCACCTGAAACAAACTCATAAAGGCCCTTTCCAATGAGGAAGTTTGTCACACGAAACTTCCATGAAGGGTAGTTGTTCTTGTCGAGCTTCTTAACAATGGGATTTCCACTGTTCTCTGCCATTATCACAAAAAAGGATACAGCACAACAAGCTAGTCTTCTGTAGCCTTTCACAACAAGTGCAAAGCAATACACCAAAGCAACCTTTGTCACTGATTGCTCAATAGTACATGCAATCTGTAATTTGTAGATGAACCTTATGTTTGCTTCCTGGAAAACACCTCAAAAATTACAGATTCAAAATCTATAACCTGTGCACCCACTTTAGGTCAATACAATCGAAATCACAGTGTACCTTGAAACTATTGTCTGCAACTTTGTAGCTCTAAAACGGGGCCTGAAACGGCCTCAAATGCCAAAAAACACTCTGGAAAAGCCCTAATGGGCTCATTTGCAAAATATATAGTGCTCTGCTGGCACACCAAATCTCACAATAATCTGAGATTTTCACTTTACCCTGCTTCTGGTTCCTCCACATGCACTATCCAAGAGAGAGAGTGGAAGAATGGGAGAGCTTCTTACCTGTGGATTGCTTGCTTGAACCTTGGTTCTTCTCCTTCACTTCAGCCTTCAAAATCAATCTCTCTCAGTGGCGCGGCTCCAATACCATGTCAAGAATCGTGTGGTGGGGGGACTTGCTTAAGCTTCTATGCCAAATACACATTGTATACACAAGAAGAAGCTCATTCAAGTCCCCCACCACACGATTCTTGACAGTAGTCTTACCTGTCATTGCCCTAAGAGATACAACACAAAAGGAGATAGTAGACACAATAGCAGAAGTTAGTGTACTTAGCCATGCAGTCCTGCAAGCTTGGGAAAATTCACCAGTAGAAACCGCACAATTCAATATCACTCTAGCAAATGGGCTGAAGTTCAGATAAGGATTGGCCTTTAAAGATAGTAGAAATTCAATTCTCTATGAACTTCATAGTCATGAAGGGAGTGGATTATGGTATCTATTAGACATACCTTTGAGGAATGCTTGAGTGATAGAGGATCGGGATAATGGATTGATATTCTTAGGCAATAGATTAGAAGTAGTCCGAGTAGAGATGGACACTTGGAAAACCTCATCAATGGACCTAGATGCCATCTTTGCAATGTTAAAGGGTGACTCAAAGGCTAGAAGTGATTATGGACCTCTAACTAAGTATATTTCTTATCTTGAGGATGAGCGCAATCGGGCATGTGTTGGCAACCATTGATCTCCATTCTCAGATGATGAGGATGAGTATAGGCAAGCTATAGACTTAGCTAGCAAACCCAATAAAGCCACAATTTCTAACATACCCACAGTGCCCCTATGCATGATGGCCACAAGTTCCATCAATCGACTGACACCAATCACCTATCATGTCCCAACCAACAAATTGGAACTCCATAGAATTCTTGAGTACCTATCACAAGTGAGCTAGTTGTTGGTGGCAACCGAGTTGCAAACCTAAAGCCCCTCAAGGATCTCATGGAGAGTAAGGAGTGGCAATGGACTAAGGTGCATAACTTAAACATGTTATACAATTGGGCTCTCATTACAAGAGAGAAAAATCTTAAGGACAAGAATCCTGAAAATAACACACAGTTTGAGCATGAGGATTCCAATGGTGAGTGCAAAGACTATTATTTCATCAGTGAGAGGAAAGCAAAGAGGAATTGGAGACCATAGAATATGACACGAATGGAAGAGTGATTGATAAAATCAAAGCATACTCTAAACCTTGAGAGGTCTATGCTTTTAGAGTGAATGAAAGATTTTTCAAGGTAGATTGCATTCAAACTTGGCTAGAATACCTAGAGGTAGCAGATTATGAGCAAGCGGGACTAGTCTAGCCCGGCACCACATCATTATTTGGAGTGGAGTTAGCCTCAAAGCTACGATCACCAGGAGAGACAACATCTTCTAGAAAGGATTGTGAGTACAACTTTGAGTCAGAGGTAAGCTTTGATAGCGACCCCAAAATGCCTTACCCTCTATGACTAAATGCATCAAGGGGGACCTCCCACCTCCTAGCCCACCTAAGGTATAAGAGGCTAAAGGAAGAGAGAAGGAAACATTCATAGTCTTCAGAAACTGGCTGACAAAAAAAACCGTAGGATTTTCCCAAGCACTTCACAAATTTTAAGAAGGGTGATTGAATAGTGGTGTTATTAGGAGCCAAGCAAAAAAGGTAGGCGATTGAACCCATGGAAGGACTAGCCAAAGTTAGCCAAAGTTAAGAAAGTCAACTTGGCAAGGTAAGGGAACAAACCTTGACCCATATACATAGCGAATGACCTAACTAAGGTGGAAGAACTAATCTCATAAATCTCTTAAGATAATTCTTCCTCGACATGTTTGCATGGTCCTTAGACGAGCTAAAAGGAATAGATTCAAGTATCATGACTCATAATATTCCCATGACCCTCTATGCAGTACTAGCTAAGCAATGACCATACACAATGAATCCTAAGCATGTACATGTAGTGAAGGAAAAGATTGGTAAGCTACTAAATGTAGAATTTATTTAAGAGATAGAGTATACAGACTGGATATCATCCATAGTGATAGTTATGAAAAAGAATAGAAATTGAATGTGCATGAACTATAAAAAGGTCAACACATCTAGAAAGAGAGACAACTACCCATTACCATACACTGAGCACATGCTAGAGAGAGTGGTAGGAAAGGAAGCCTATAGCTTTGTGGATGTCTGCAAGTCCATCAGAATGATAGTCACAAGATGACATTCACCATTGAATGTGGGATGTTTACCTACATAATCATGCCATTTGGGCTGACCAATGCCCATGTTACCATCCAGTTTCTCATATGTACCATCTTAAAGGACATGCTTAGAAAATGGTTGAAGGTATTTTTCGATCATTTGAGCATCCACACCAATTGGGAATAGTTCTTAGAAAAGATACGAATAGTTTTTTAATGATGTAGGCAATACAGTCTTTCACAGTAAATCCCTTAAAGTGGAAGATAGACATATGATGTATACTCTCGGAAGAGATGAGAGAATTCCATAAGCACAATGAGGTACAGTGGTACTATCCAAATAGCTATAAAGGCATGTACTTGACACTCATTTCAAAGTAATGGAATTATCAATTTGAGTCACTATCAATGTCATTTTCCATCTTACACAAGAATGTGTTTATGAGTCCAAGCTTCAATCTTGGAAGCTAATTCACTTGTATAACAATTAGTTTGTCTAAGTCTATGTCATCATGAGTTGTGAATTCATCCTTCATCCTCCATAGCTCCTACCATGCTCTAGATCCATGCTTTTCACATCTCTCACTTTGAGAAGATTCAGGGTAGGCATCCGCCATGCTCTAGATCCATGCATTTCAACATGGTAGTAAAGCTATGGTGAGCATAGCTAAGCTCAACTCAGCTCCTCTCTATACTCTCTCAATCTATATCAACCTTAGTCTAGCTCAATGGTAGCTCATAACTTCATCTTCAACTTCATTTTTTTCTTCCACCTTGTGGCAGCCATAGCCAGCATGCACCCTGTCACATTGGAGCTCTTAGATCTCTCAAAATAAGCCATATCAACTCACTATTTCTTATGTGAACCTCCTTTTCTACTCAAGCCGCTCCCTCCTATCACCTAAAACCAAGACATTGTTGATCAAAGAGCCCAACATTGCATGAATTCCACCTTGCTGCCCATTATATGCCATCACCCAGTCGTAAAACTTCTGCCGCTCATGCGCACCACGATTCAGTCTGCAGCCATAGGGAATTTGAGGCTTTTTATGTAAGCTTCTTTCCCACCAAATATTGTGTCAAATGCTATATTGTAGCTGCTATAATCAACCAAAAAAAAAAGTCGTCTCTTGCAAACCCTAAAGGGTGGCCATAGCTTTTGAGCTCAAGCTCATAAAACTCTTCAATTTCTCACTCCTTTGAGCTCTACCAACCCTCTATGATTCTGATTCACTCTGATCTACTTAGTTTCCAATTCAAATTAGCAAGGGAAGAAAGAAATCAAACTCAATTTCAACATCAAGCTCATATTTTACCTTAATCTCTCACTTCCTTTAGCTCAAGCTTGTCAATGCCACTCTAATCTACTATAACACTCTTTCTAAGCTGAATCCCATCTGCTAGTGCAACTTCTGCAATATGCCTATTTTTTCTTTCTGCAATCCCATTTTGCTATGGGGTATACCTGCACATTTGCAGGTGTATTTATCAATGCATCTCATAGACTTGTGTTTAAACGCACGATTTTGTCCATTTAAATACCCCTATAAGCATGTAATGATCGACATTATAAATGTGCTTTAAATGCAACTGTGGACACACAAATTTTGAAACATCTATCTACATCAAATTTAGGAGCTTAGTTGTAGTGTGAATGTGAAATCCACTTGGGACAAGTATCATGGGTAGGGAATCAACCTTTTGTGGTGTCACAGGTTTTTGGGACAAGAAATGAGAGGGGTGTTATGTGCAAAGCGAGAGATAGCAAGGGTGAAAAAGTTGCCTTGCTATGACAATTTGAAGTAACACAAAAAATCTACCTACATAAACTCGTTAAGAATTTAAATCACACATATTTGCAACACTCCACGTTGCATATATTTACATTGTGGTGGAGATTCTTTTCCCATGAAGAAATTATATGATGCTCTGCTATCATTGCACCTAGCCATGCATGTTCGGGCATGTTCATAACAGCCCTTATTGAACGAACCCTGTTCCCTAAAGGCCTAATTAAGGAAACTGGTTTTAAATGTAACACATAAATGTGATAGGACCTAATTAGAAAACTAAAGCTATCAAGTGAAGTGGGTGGGCAGAACCCTGACACGTCTATCCTATGGCAGGGTGGTCCTAGAGAACTGGGAGGTTTCTCACAAGGTTTTACCATCATTCGACCTTTAGGCATTGCTAGGTTAGAACCCCGATTCATGCCGTTTTAGGAACCGGAATGGGACTATGCCCTGCGGACAGAGAGGTTGAGCGGTGCATCCCTCTCGTTTCCCATTGTCTTTGAACCAAGTGCGACATGAAGCTGCTTTAGCTTGGGTATCTCTGTGTAAAGTAGGATATCCAGGACCGACACTAGAATGCTGTCAAAGACCTTAACCACTAGGAACCCGGATTTCAGGTCGATCCTAGTGGATTTGGCCACGAACATTCCCCATTGTGAGACGCACTCAGGAAACCCTAGGTAACAAACCCCAAAACATTCCATGGGAGTGTCGGGTGGCGACACTTAGATTCGTTTCTCAATGAGCCACTAAAACGTGTTGGACACTTGATAGGCGGGCGTGTTACACAATCATATGTACACACAAGGAAGATGTTCACAACTATAACAAGCACATTCTATACAAATACTACATAGCCAAATAAATCCACACCGTCAAAGTTCAAACGAATGCCAATGACGAGCCATCATTACAAACTTGGTTATTGAGGAGATAGTAGTTGGGGCGACTGCAATGATAACTGAGAACATTAATCTCACCATAGATGCAACAAATAGTGCAATGTGTAATATCAACATATTGACACATCAAATGACAAAATGATATTGGGAATCCATGTCACGATCTAGTAAACAAACCAACAGCTCATACTATGGCACATCAAGCACCAACACAAGGCACTGAATAGCAAGTGGTACCATAAATCCGCATTCTCATTGATACTCATATATACGATCACCGGTCACAAATCATAAGAAGCTATCGTTAACCAAAAAGCACTTCTACACGTAAGAAGCGTGTTCACACCCAAGCCCACGTAACCGAAAGAAGAAATTTGTGTATCGTCAGCCTTCTAGATCCATCTATCTTCGCTCCAATACCTTTCCTAACACCATGACTCAAGTAGAGAAACAACACCTCTCAACAAAAAATAAACAAAGATTAAACACAACACATTCCATCACACAACAATCTCATATGCTTCTTGTAGTAAGTAATAAAGCAATCTTCTAAACCTTCTTACAAAAATTGTTTGTTAATATACTAATGTGTTTTTCTAATTTATTTCTCATATTAATAGATTTATTAACATAATAATATGTTTTCCTCATTTTCTCATTTATAGATATACATCACCTGTCAAGGCAAAGATGACTCTAGATGAGGTACACACAATCCAAATGATACTTACTATGTATAAAAACACCAATATATTACTTCACCTAACTACATTGACCTATGCATGTAGATGCTCCAGCTATACATTCAAAACCATAGGAACATCCAGCGCCAAATTGAGAATTGTCTTGCAAATATGTTGAGAAGTAAGCATGTGAACTCTCCTTATACTAGAGGGGATAAGGGAAGCTAGGTGTAAATGAACTGGAGGATAGGGGAGCAAGGGAAAACCCTAACTCTAACTTCTCTAGAGGCTATATAAATTGTCTAAAGGTCACTCTCACAGTAGATGAGAGTGTACTAATTGTACATTTAAACAACTTACCAAGCAAGATCTTCTTCTTGTACTTGAGCTCTCTCTCTCCCTCTTATGCACACTCTCATGCTTCCAACTCTGATTTTCCACATGGAATCAGAACCATCTCTGATCCTTCATCTTCCCTTAGCCTACTTACATCATTAAGTGCACATGAGCTTTCAACTTCTACCTCTTGCCTCTTGAGTACCATAGCCACAGTTTGACCCACCTCTACTAGAGGATCTGGGGAGAGCAAAGGAGAGCATTTAAGCCCAAGGTTCCTTTTAGAGACTTCATCCCCATCTCAAGGCAATAAAAGCAATAGTTGATAGCATATACAAGGCTAGGATTTTTGAGCATGCCACCATCTGTAAGAAAAATGCAATCGTGACAGGGTACAACAACCTATACGGACACCTAGCAAGATGTAAAAAGTATTATTTTTTGAAGAGAAAAAATTTCATTTAGCATAGCAAAAAAAAGTGAATGTCCAAAGTCATGATCATTGACTCGAACTATATAGGTATACATATTCTCCTTTTGAGATTCTTCATGTATTTTGACAATGCTAAATCTCATCTGCAAACGTACTTCACTTTAAAACACGTCACATGTCTAAATACAATCAGTAAAACTGCTACATATAACAAACATGCAAGAATTACATATGAAACTTCTTTACTTAGCTGAACGTGTCAACCTGGTTCATATGTGAATGGGGTTTTTTTTGTTTGTGCTAATAGCTACAAGGCAAACTGCGGGACGGCGATGGCAGTACTAGTGAAAGGCACAGCAGGACGGCGATTGTTTCAGAGGTGGGGTCTAGATGCCATCAGCAAGCCCAGATATCTCTGCTTTGAAGCAGAAGTATTGGTTTGTAGTAAGCGTAGAGCAGGAGAGCTGCTATTGCAGGGAGCCCAACAGCAAGTTGCAGCTTGTTTGCATCATCAGCAACACGGCTCGAACGGATATTCTGATTCTTGACTTGCGCAGGAGCTTGTAGATGGCAGCAAACCTATCCCTTCCATTTCCCAAGGTCGGTTCAGATCAGTGATTTGCCTCCAAATCCAGCAGTTCACATGGCGGCCCTATTCATAACGATAGATGGGCGACTCTGGTGATATAGCTTGCAAGCGACACCCACAAGGAGTCCATGTGAAGGGCAACCATTCAGATGATAATTCCTAGGTTGCTATGGTAGCACTCAGGTTCCATTGGAAAAATAATTCAATGAATCATCTTAGCTTAGCCCAAGTGATAATTTTGAACTATTATACTGAAAAATGCAAGATGTTTTTATTTATGAGTTGGGCTATAGTTGGTAAGCTAAGTAGAAGGGAACAAAGTGATTTGTACTAAGACAAGGACCTAAGTATGAAGGATAAAAATAGGAGGAATCTAATAAGGAGAGTACCCAATTATATCCTGTCACCTATGAAAATGCAAGGTACAAGTTGAGATGGGTGAATAAAAAACCAAGAAGAGTATCCTTAGGGGGGAGAGAGAGAGAGAGGTAATGTAAGAGGGCATAAAAACTAGAATGGCCTAGTAATACTCAAGAGAGAGAAAAATTTGTGCTTTGTGTATTGCCCAAATATCTTTGCCATAGAGTATAGTGTAGACTAAGAATGAAGAGGGAGATAACAAACTCAGGATATTAAAAGTAACTTAGATAAATGATTTTAAGGGTTAAGGTGGTACACTCTTACAAGAGAATGGGAGCTCACTTTGCCAAGTAAAAAGTAATAGAGAGTACTTGCTTTGAGATAAGTTGTGTTGCTAGGTAGTCTAGGTCCTAGGGATATCAAACAAGAGGGATACTCTTGCATGAAATGGTTGCAAAGAAAGTTGGAGAGGTGCAAATTTTAGAGATGTTGGGATATGAGTTACTCTTTGTGGATGGTATCATTGTTGGTCTAGGTTTTTGACGTTAAAGGTCAATCCAAATGGCGTAGTTCTTTGTGGCAAAGTCATCTCAGAGCCTCATGATCCTTAATATTTGGAGAGGTGCAAAATTTAGAGATGTTGCAATATGAGTTACTCTTTGTGGATGGATTCGACATTGTTGGTTTGGGTTTTTAACATAGAGGGTTAATCCAAGTGATGTTGTTCTTCGTGGCCAAGTCATCATAGAGCCATGTGATCCTTAGTATATCTTTCTTTCGGGTGGCTTGTTGGGTGTTAGTGGCCTTGATAGAAAGTCCACCTCAACATAAACCTTGCTAGACCAAGGGAACCTCCAAAACTAGTGTACATTGTGGAGGATCTCAATACTAAGGATTGAGAATGTCTCATTAATCTACTAAAGGAATACTATGATATATTCACTAGAACTACATGGATCTCAAGGATATACCATCTCAACTATTGATGCACATAGTACCACTTAAGCGTGATACCAATCTAGTGATATAAAGACCTTGTCCTCACTATGTGCATCACATCTGTGAAAAGAACTAGAAAAGCTATAAAAAGTAGGATTCATTTATGAGATCGAGCACACAGATTGGGTACCACCACCCAGTATTTTGGTACTTGAGAAAAATAGAAAGATACAAGTATGCATCAACTACAAAAAGCTCAATTCCACAACTAAGTGAAACCATTATGTGCTACCATACATTGATCATATCATTGAATGAGTGGCAAGCAAGAAAGCTTACAGTTTCTTGGATGGATTTTTTGGGTTATCATCAAGTGCAAGTTCACCTGGATGATAGGCCAAATACCACCTTTGCCACCATTGAATGGAGAGTGTTTACCTTCACTGTAATGGTCTAACCAATGCACTAGCCACTTTTTGATGTCTTATGTCTACTATCTTCAAGGATATGTTGATACAATGGCTTGAGGTCTCTGTGAATGGCCTTTATGTCCAACTCTAGTTGGGAGAAGTATCTCTTGAGAAGCTTCGCTTGGTTTTTGTAAGGTCTAGTAGTACCTTGAGAAGCTTAGCTTGTTTTTTGTATGTTCTAGTAGTATCAATTTTATTTGAACTCATTGAAAATGCTAAGTTTGGGTTAAGCATGTGATAGACATTGCAAAGATCAAAGTGAGAGTGGATCTTTTGCCACTTGCCAATCAAAAAGTGACAAACATTGCAAAGATCAAAGTGAGATATTTTGGGTATTAAAGATATTTTGGGTATTATTGATGCTTTCTGCTTCATTACACCACAATAGCAAGACCACTTTATAAGCCATTTGTTATCTAGGAATGGGTTACTAAATGGCAACCTTCATTGAAGCACTTGAGAAGGCTCTAATGACTCGACCTATCTTATGAGCCCTATATTGGATGATAACTTTCCATGTACATATTGACATTTCAAAAGTACTAGTTGGCCAACAACTCACAAAAGACAACACAAATTATCTAATGATGGAAAGGAAAGGGTTAGCAATGATGTATGCCATTAGGAAGTTTTGCTACTACTTTTTGGCCACATCATTCATGCCTTTTGTAGACCATAAGTAATTTTACATTTGGTGAATAAACCTTGTTCTATATAATGGAAATAAAGCAATTGGGGTTTATGATAATCTTCCCAATGCTCATTTGCTCAAATTAAAATAATAAGACCAACTATTTAAGGTAGACCTCACATCCCATTATATGGATGATCTTGTTCATGCCTTAGAAAATGGGCTACCAATTCAACCTATTAAAAGGTGCATCTCACTCATCTCTTAATGGACCCAACCCTACCAAGTGATCCCTAATCAATCATATCTACTAGAGTAGGATGATCTTCTTCAAATATGTGTAAATGAGCATGAAATTGAGGATGTGCTATAGTAAGAAACTCATGCCCTACTTATTAAGAAGGCTTGATGGAAGGCTCAGTCTACTAATCACGTCAAACAACAATTATTCAAGAAGGGCGACCTAATGCTTTTATACTCTATCACAAAGGCCATAAATAGGAGCTTAAACTCTGAGACACTTCAACATCAGCCCATTAAATGCTATTACTCTTTAGGTCAAATTTATATGAGTTAACCATGAAGAAACTTGACATTCCTATCAAATCCATTGTGATGGCTGAACAAACTTGGTATGAGCAAATGGAGTAACAAACTCAGCCTCCTATCAAGCCTTTAGCTAACCTTCCTTCCACATCGACAAGTTTTAATATAAGGGTAGTGATTGTAGTAGCTTAGGATCAAAGGTTGACCTTGTGATTCCACCAATCTACCTCCACATCTAGTTGACTATGGCTAAAGTTATAATCATCTCATTGATGAGAGAGCTTATTTCAACATCCTTTTTTTATTGTTACTAGAGAGAACTAGGTCAACCTTAGCTACAACCAACTGATGCTAAATTGAATCCCTATGGAGATAATCTCTATTCGTTGTTGGGAAAATGCAAGTTAATGTTGATTGTGGAGACTGAAAGTGTTATCTTCTTCTATGTTTTACCAATAGAAAAGGGACTAGAGTCGAAATACTATTGGAACTCCCAATCAAATATCTCACCAACTACAATGTGAATTGTGTTGACAAGTATGTTCACTTATGGAAAGGTGATCTTAGCCTTTAGTCTTGGGGATTTGACTATAAGGTGCATGTAGATCACTATTCCCACCCAACCACCCTAATAACCATCCAAAGTATCTAAAATTACTCTCCTCAAGCAACTCCTAACCACCTAGGCTTAGAGTCAATAGCTTGTGAACATATATATCCCACTTTCTCAACTTTAGTGGAGGTTGAAGGCCTAGCCCCAATGGGGATAAAAGCCTACTCATACCGCCACATATTTTTTAATGAAGAGTTCAAAGGCACATATAAAGTCAATAGAGGCTACATACAATGCCTCAATAGGTACCCAAGTACCTATTACACACACAAGGGTACCACCAATGTTGTTGATATCTTTGGCTTCCTAAGCACTCCAAGTCCATGTAATCATGCAATCAAGGGCCATTTCCACATCTTATATGAGCCATCATAAGCAATGAAAAATGGAAACCACAACAATATTGCAACCTTATGCCACTGCTTCTTCTATAGAAAAATATTTAGAACACTAAGAGAACCAAACCTTGCCAACAAAGTTTGCAAAAAAATCCAACTATTCTTCACACAAGACCACCATAATATTTGTGACTAATACACTCTAGGCCTACGATGAAAGGCATTACAAATAGTGTAAGGTACTAATCAAGATGACCACTAATCTGATACATGAAATATACCTTCATACTTCTTGATTGGTGTAGGATCACTAGAAATTTATGATCTATTTCCATAAATTTATAGAGCTAGATCTTAGTGCAATCTAATGCTAAGGGAAGAAATATATCGTACAACGGTGTAGACTTTTGTTTCTTAAAACTTTCAATTTAATCCAAATCATTGGACTCAATATTGAGGCTAGGGAATGACATGCAAATATTTATCCATCTATATTGATTCAACAAATGGTATTGAGTATGATTTATGGGAGTTGCATTGAGTAGAAAGACTTTGCCTAGGTCGACTTTATATATTTCATAAAAGCTTCACAAACTCCATGGTGCATCGAGATGGTGAGACAATGACCCTTAATTAGTGGGTCTACTATCATAAGGTTACCACAATCATTCAATTAACTTAGGTTGTTGTAACTCTAAGATCTTGAACCAACAGTTACGAGGTCAAAGATCTTCCCAACTTACCTAATGTATATTTAGGGCTCCATACTTTGAGTGAACCCCTTGTCTATTTCAAGTTCTCTATCCACAAATTCCACAGTTAAGTACTTCTTATCTAGTTTGTATACCACCACTACTTAGAGGATAGGCAAACACCTTTTTGTTGCAAATATTAAGTTGCCCTTATACAACCATTATGTGAATATAGAACTTCCTTTTTTAACAATTTCTACCATGATTATAGTTAGATGTTAGGTTGGAAAGAAATATAACTATTGACTTGTTTAAAGGAGCTCTTACTTATGAAGATCATGATTCTGAGGATAATCAAATTATTTCAATATGTATCGAAGTAAAAAGGTATCAATATTCTTTTAGGTTCCTTCAATTAGAACTCACTCGATAGCTATCCCAATTTTTGTTAACTTGTTAAAGGAGAAAGAGAGAAGCTTCCTACTGTAACAAGTCAAGCTGCCTAAATTTAATGGTGAAGAATTAGGGTTGAAATAAGTATCAAAACCTGCATTGAGAAAATGGATTATTATTTCTCCACTGTTGGAACCAATCTAGTAAATCAAGTACTGATTGCATAGTTGATACTTTACAAGAGAAGCACAACTATAGTGGAAACAATGGTGACATGACAAGGCTATCTCTGAGTTCATTGTGACATGGAGCCGAATTAAGGTAGTAGTCCAAAGCCGATATCTATCTCTTGCCTATCAGACTCTCAAAATGAATTAGTCCTTTAGCCTCAAGTAGCATGGGTTGACTCTTGAAGTATGCGCCTCACATGCCCATGAGCCAACATGTGGCGCATTTCTATCAGGGCCTTAATCCATCTCTTAATGGAGAGTTGGAAGCAATGAGGCCTATTAACTTGGAAGATGCTTTGATGAGAGCACAACCATTGGTGATACTCTTTCAAGAGGTAGTACAATAGTTTCAATAGGTTTCCTATGCCAAAAGAGTTAGAGTAAACTATCAGTAAGGAAACTTTGTTAAGACATCATAAATATTGCCAGTACTCCCCAAAATCATGGCAACAACAATAACAATAATAATAATAATTGGAAATTTGAGCTGCATTACTTTCAATGCAACCAAGAAGGCCACTTCTATGCTCAATGCCTCAACACGGGAATGAATGGCTGTGCTAATGCTCCTCAAAATCCACCCCAAAGAAGGATAATATGATAATCAAGGGCATGGGTGTGGGGCCAAGGCATGGAGCTAGGCCAACTAGAGGATATGGAGCATGGCACTAAGTAGAGCATGGAACCGGAGCCTATTTCTGTACCATCACACAAGTGATGAGGTGGATCCATCTCTCAATGAAGAAGTCAAAAGAGGATAGATCATTCATGCTTCAATCAACAACCAAGGTGTTGGGTGGCAGGTTTTTGTCATCAAAGTTCTACTTGAACATCAAGGTACTCCCTTCCAAATCTTGATCCAATTTGGAGCTACACATTCATTTATTCTCCCTAAATGTGCAAAAAAGCTAAAGTTAGATTCCACTCCTCTAGGAAACTCATTGTAGAACTAGCAAATGAGAGGTAATTTGTCAACTCAATTTATTAGCAATGGCTAGTTTAAACTAGGAAAAGAGACCACAATAGCAAATTTTTGAGTCATACCTTTAGGGATTTATGATTGCATATTAGGAATGGATTGGTTAGCACCCAATCAAACAAACATAGACCGTAGGGAAGGTTGAGTCACATTTAAAGATCTATTTAAGAAAATGGTTTAATCATAAAAGGGAAGGTAGAACAACTTAAGATCCAGTTAGCCAAGGCTAGTCAAATTCTAAAGGAATTAAGGAAAGGACTTCCTATCTACCTAGTCAAACTCAATAAGGTTGAGGATACCAAACATGAAGACCAGGCTTCATGGTTAAGTGAGTTCTCTAATGTCTTTCCCAAGGAGCTAACAAAGTTATCTCTTGAAAGGGATGTAGATCATGATATCAAATTGGTCCCTCAAACCAAACCAATAGCAAGAAGGCCCTATAAAATGTCTATTCTTAAAGCAATTGAATTGGAGTAGTAGTTAAAAAATCTGCTTGATCAATGATTTATTTATCCAAGCAACTCCTCTGGGGTGCTTGTGTTTGTATCCCAAAAGAAGAAAGATGAGATCCTTAGATTATGCATTGATTATAGGGGGTTAAATCAAGTCATCATTAAGAATAAATACCCCATTCCCCAAAATTTTTAGCTTTTGGATTACTTGTAAGGGGTTGTGATCTTTTCCAAGATTGATTTAAGGTTCGAATATGATCAAATTTGGATAAAAGATGAAGACTTTCCAAAGACAACTTCTTTCAACACCACGTATGGCCATTACATATTCACCGTAATGTCCTTGAGACAGATTAATGCTCTCGCTACTTATAATAGGCTAGTTCAAGATAATTTTTCCAACCATACCTAAATTAATTTGTCCTCATATTTTTTAATGACATTTCATCTACTCCAAGATAGAGAAAGAACATCGAGGCCATGTATGCATTGCCTTGGAAATTCTTCGTTGTGAGAGAAACCTTTTCGCCAAAAACAAAAAGTGTGTATTCTTCAAGAGGATGATTGAATACCTAGGATTCATGATCTCAAAGGGAAGGCATACCCAAAGACCCTACTAAAGTCAAGGATGTTGAGGATTGGCCACCACCCTAGAGTGTCAGAGAAATTCAAGGATTTCTAGGTCTCATAAGGTGGTATAGAATTTTCATCAAGGATTACTCCTTAATAGCAACACCCCTCATTGAATTTCTTAAAAGGCAAGTAAAAATCATGTGGACATCATCAAAGCAGGAGAGCTTTGATAAGCTAAAGCAAAGTCTTAGTATCACCACCATCCTAAAGTTACCTGACTTTACAAAGGATTTTGAGGTTAAAACTGATACCGGCGCCATGGCACTAGGATATTTTCTTGAGAAGGACATCTGGTGATGTATTCTTATCACAAGCTTAAGCCTTATGAGAAGAACTATGTTATGCATTTTCTTCATCTATTAGCAGTAGTCATGCCCCAAAATTGTGATGTCACTATTTGCTTAGGAGAAATTCACTCTTGTGACACACCACAAAAGTATCAAATGGATTTTCACCCAACTCAATCTCAGCATGAAACAGAGGCAATGGATAAGTCTTCCAGGAATTTGACTTTGAAATAAATTTTTGATCTAGCAAGAATAATGTAATAGTAGCTGACGTCCTAAGCAAGAAATCCTTCTTAAATTCTTTACTAATGGAAGAATCGACTACTAGAGATGTCTTGCAAGTTTGATTTCCATGACTAGTAATCCCATCTTAGAGGTTATAGCTAGTAAAATTCCTAAGGATTGTGATTACCTTGAGCTAAAAAGGTCCATTCAATCTTGGCAAAATAGCCAAAATGCAAGGACCAAATTTAAGCCATATTGCACTGAGGGCAAGCTTATATACTACCATCGAAGGTTGTTTATGCCCAATACTTAGCACCTCAAGAAGAAAACTCTATGGGAGGCCCATGATAGTCTAGTAATTGGACATCCTAGCTACACAATGACTATAAATGTGGTGAGAAACAACTATCATTGGCCAAGATTGAATGTTGGCATATTAAGCTATACTACGCAATGCTTGAGCTATTACCACAAGAAAAGGTTGAAAGAATCAAACTCCTCAAAGAGGTACATCCTCTCAACATTCCTCAAATGAAGTGGGAGTTCATTAGCATGGATTTTGTGATCAAACTTCCAACAGTGCAATGAGATTATGACTCAATCCTAGTAGTCGTGGATATGCAGCCAAATGTCACTCACATCACTCCTATGGAGACTACCTTCAAACCATCCAACATTGCTAGATTGTTTGTCAAGGAGATTTTGAAGTTGCATGGGTTGCCAAAGAGGATCATTAGCAGCAAGGATTCACTGGTCACCTCTAAATTCTAGACCTATCTCTTTCAAGTGATCACCACACAAGTCTCTTTCAATACTGCTTATCATCCTCAAACTGATGAGCAAATTGAAAAGATCAATGGAAGACATTCTAAGATCCTATTGTAGTAGTAGGAAGCCCAAGAGATGGATTTAATATTTACCCTAGTAGAACTTCCCTACAATGCTTCATACCAACAAATCATTGGTATGACCCCTTTTTTTGGTATTATATGGACAAGATTGATTTTACCCTCTCAGTTTCTCTGATCCAACCTTAAAGGGTTGAAGCATCCAAGAAAATGTTGGTTGAGATGGAGGAGCATAAATAAATAAATCCACCAAGACATAAAAGCAGCACAAGGATAGTAAAAGGTCTACGTTGATTCCAAAAGGACTCCCTAGAGCTTCAAGAATGGAGACATAGTATTCTTAAGAGTCTGGCAAAATAGGAGTTTCCCATCCCTTGGGAAATTCAAAAAACTTAGCCCAATATATTTTGGGCCCTACAAAATTGTCAAATGTCTTGGTAGGAATGCTTACATATTAGAACCTTCACCTCATTTGAAAGTTCATAATGTATTACATGTAAGCCTTCGAAAGTCTTATGTCCCCAACCTTGATCATGTCCTAGATGATGAACAAATTGTAATGCCAACCTAGGGAAATTTGAAAGTTAAACCTGATAGAATTCTAGAGATTGGGGAAACACCTCATAGGAATTATACTCTCCATGGGTATGTTACTCAATGGAAGGACTTCCCAAAGAGGATGCCACATGGATTGGGGAGTCTATCCTCAGGAGAGATCACCTCAAGTTTCTCTCGATATGAGAATATATCAATTTCTCTAAGGGGAAGAGGATGTAATACTTTCAAAGAAATATAATTTCACATAATTTTCTAATCCCACATATAATTATCAATTATCAAATTAATTGAAAAAAAAGGCTCGCCATATTACATGTGCATGAGGAGTATGCAAGTTGAATCACACTAAAATTGACTTGCATTGCATGCATATGAATGGACTTGTAGAACCATGTGGGAATCACCCCTCTTCTCCACAATAAATTTTCTTTTTAAAACTTCATAAGTTATAACCTAATAAATGTTATAACTAGGAAGAAAATTAAGATAATAAGGGGGGGGGGGGGGGGCAACTTGTTTATTATGGCTACCGACTAGCACCACCACCTCACCCCCCATCAAAATCACCATCTCATCATCATCTCCCCCTCCCATTGCCATCATCTTCATCATCACCATCCCATCTCCTCTCCCTCTTGTTTGCTACATGATCCCCCCCCTTCCCCCTTTCATGCTATTGAATAAAAATGATCTCCCCCCATAATTAATGGTGTTGAAAAATATCCCTCTTAAACCATCCCCTCATTATTTGTGTGTGTGTGTGTGTGTGTGTGAGAGAGAGAGAGAGAGAGAGAGAGAGAGAGAGAGAGAGAGAGAGAGAGAGAGAGAGAGAGAGAGAGAGAGAGAGAGAGAGAGAGAGAAGAAAGTGATAGATAAAGAGAAAGAGAGAGGGAAAAGAAAGAGAGAGAGAGAGAGAGAGAGAGAGAGAGAGAGAGAGAGAGAGAGAGAGAGAGAGAGAAGAAAGTGAGAGATAAAGAGAAAGAGAGAGGGAAAAGAAAGAGAGTGAGAGAAAGAAGAGAGAGAGAGAGAGAGAGAGAGAGAGAGAGAGAGAGAGAGAGAGTCTCTACCCCTCCAATTAAATTATCATCAATGACAAGAAAACCCCCTCCCATTAATGTAGGAATGGAATGTGAGAAGTAATGATAGTACTCTCCTTCCCTCTCATTAATGAAGATATTTTGTAGTATCCCCTCTCCTAATCGAAATGTGGCTTTTACATTAAAGACAATATCTTTTATTCTCCTTATGCTACACTACATTAACATGTCAAGGTTCTGTGATGTCAGTATAGAATCCCATGCAAGAATCAAATACATAGCCATTGTTTTCATTGTTTGATTGGTTGTTTCTTGTTGCCATATGTTGAGTTGGTCGATTGCCTTTGGCTCTTGTTATTTACTTTGATCTTGGTTGACATCCCTCTTATCACACACATGCACATAGTTCATTTCACACCCATTCACTTGCACTCACTAGTTCATTTGCACAGGTTCATTTGCACCAAGATCATTTGCATGTAGATCATTCATATAGCCTAGGTCATTAAGTTTATTCACACCTAGATCGCAAATTTTATTTGTGAAGGGAGTGAGCCCTAAAGTGGAAGCATGAAGTGGAAGCAAGAGCTATAGTGGAAGGAACAAGTGCAAGAGAGAGACACACACACACAAGATGTGGGAACTCCAAGAGCTATAGTGGAATGCACAAGTGCAAGAGAGAGAGACACACACACAAGATGTGGGACTCCAAGAGTCACAATGTATGACTAGCCTTCCCTTTATTTAAATGTTAGTGAAAGAATAAAGAATCAAGTGATAGTGATGGGTGCCTGCCACCACCTACATTGTACATGTGTGTAGGTATGTGAGTATTATCAGTGTAACTAATGCATGGGCAGCTAAGCACGTGTGCCTTTACCCCCCGACAACCTCCCACTTAAAGGTGAGTATGCCCCTAGTGAGGAGAGAATAAGAAAAAAGTGACAAAGTACAAATGTACATAAGTACAACAAGATGAGAAAAGATGTCATCTCATCCCCAACCAACGCCCCCAACCAATGCCCATCAACTTCCTAAGGAGGAAGGAAAAGTGCTTTGTTGAGAGACTTTTCCTCAATGACCTCTCGAATAAAGTGGCAACACACCTCAATGGTCTTTTCCTAATGACCTCTCAAATAAAGTGGTAACACACCTCAATGTGCTTCATCTTCTCATGGAAGACCAACTGAATAGCACTCATAGAATCCAAATGCAATGTAGGGAGCACATCAATAATACTAAGGTCTACTATAGCAAACTACCTAGCGAGAGAGACTTCTTGCAAGCCTCAACAGCTGCAATATACTCGACCTTTATAATAGAGAGGATCACGTTTTCTACACCCTAGTCCAAGAAATGATACATCCAACAAAAGTGAAAACATAGCCAAATATGGACTTCCTACTGTTTGCATGTCCTTCATAATTAGAGTCAATGTACCCCAAAACTCTTGTAGCCTGACCACCATAACATATGCACATAGTTGTTGTGCCCTTCAGGTACCTCGTTATACCCTTGACTGCATCCTAATGTTGTCTGCTAGGTGTAGCCATATAGCATGCCACAACTTTCACTGCAAATGCTATGTCAGGACAAGTGACTATCATGGCATACATCAAGATGTCCATTGTTGACACATAAGGGATCTTGTCCATCTCGGACTTCTACTCATCACATTGCGGAAAATCATCCTAAGTAACCTTCATGTGAGAAGGTAAAGGACATCCAATAGGCTTAACATCCTGTAGATGAAATTACTCAAGGACCTTTTGAATGTACTCCTTCTATGACAATTAAAGGAGCCCCTTACACTGATTGCACATAATGGGCATCCCAAGAATACGTGAGGCATGGCCCATGTGTTTTATCTCAAAGATCTTATTGATATGACCTTTTAAGGTATCTAACTCATCATGAGCACTCCGAGCAATCAACATATCATCCACATAGAGGATCAAAATCAAAAGGTTGCCATCACAATCCTTCTTTGTGTATAAACAACACTGATCCATATCACTATAATATCCTTGTGAATGCATAAAGGCATCAAACTTGTGATACCATTCCCTAGGTGCCTACTTAAGGCCATAAAGGGTCTTCCTTAATCTACACATTAGGTGGTCCTTGCCAGGTTCTGCAAAGCCCTTATGCTGCTCCATGTAAATCTCATCATGCAAGTTCCCATGAAGAGAAGCCATCTTGATATCCATCTAAGAAATATCTAAGTAAAGCTAAGCAATCAAACCTAGTACCAAGTATAGGGTAGTCATCTTCACAGTAGGAAAAAAAACTTCATCAAAGTCCACAATATATTCTTGCTTGAAGCCCTTAGCAACCAATTTGGCCTTGTATCTTGGCTTGGGGCATCCAAGGGTACTTTTCAACTTGTACACTCACTTGCATGATAAAGCACACTTGCCACTAGGCAAAGGAGCCAAATCCCACTTATGATTTTTCTGCAATGAGTCTTACTCTAACTACATGGTCCTCTCCCAAGAGTAATTATTACCTCTATGCATAACCTCATCATAAGTAAGAGGCTCACTAACATCTGTCTCACCATAAGTAGTACATGGGGACTGATTTATCAAATGTACGGTAGTAGTAATTGCCTCAATCTAAAAATGTTGTGGTAAGCCTGCTTGGCTAAGCATACTATGAAATCACTCCTTAATTGTCCTATTCATGTGCCGCCATACCATTTTGGGGTGGGGTGTATGGGGTAGGTCAACTTACACTTAGTATCCCTTGCATCACAAAACTGGTCAAAGGCTTTTGAGATATACTCACTTCCATTATCTAACCTTAGGTATTTCAACCTATACCCAGACCAGTTCTCAACTAAAGCAAGCCAATGCTAAAATGTAGCCAAGACTTCTGATTTCTACTTAATAGGATATGCTTAGACCTTATGCATGTAGTCCTAAATGAAGGTAATGAAATACTTTGCGCCAATTTAACGAGTTATAAGGCATGGGACCACATATATCCAAATGAACAAGAGCCAAAGGCTCACCCATGCATGCCATACCAAAATTTTTATGCGTATTATGTGTCTACATCTCATATAAAGAGTGATCATATTAAGTCTCAAAACACTTATAATCAAGGGACAAAAGATACTACAAATGAGTAACTACTTTCATTCCTTTCAAGGACATGTGCCTAATATGACGATGCCAAAGAGATACATGTGAAACTACATCCACTGCCAAACTATGGTCAATTGACCCAGATACAAGCAAGGGATAGAAAGTATTAGACTTAGCACCACGTGCAATGACAAGATTCCCATGGGTAATCTTCCATGAGGAATCACCAAAAGAAATGACATAACTTGCATAATCCAAAGTACCAACAACATGCAAAGATAAGGCTCTTTATGAGAGCCAATACATGGCATACACCATGAAGAGTAAACATGCAACTTGAACCAAACTAGAGCTGAACATCACCAACACTAACTATCTCGAGTTCCAAATATTACCCAAACGAATAGATCCAATCAAGTTGCAATAGGAGTAAAACCACTCTCTATGAGGGATCACATGAAAGGAAGCCCCTGAATCTATCAACCAACACTGATTATATCTTGAGAAAGCATCACTCAATTGTGAAGTATCAAGAGAAGAAGATGGAAGTATGAAATCATCATCAAAATCACTCTACACAACATTAATCTCTTCAATCTTAGCACTGGACTTGCTAGGGACGATGTTGCAACCATCATTTTTGTAATGTACATTACCCTTGCCCTTTTCTTTATGCTTGTCCTTGCATGTCGTATGGCACTATGGCCAAATATGCCATGATTTCTCATAGTAATGACAAGTCAATGAGGACTTAGTGTGAGATTGTCTACATAACTGAGAGTGAGACTGTTGAGAGTCTCTCCCATGGTGGTCAGTACTGCTCCTACCATTATAACCTCTAGCTATCAAAGCATGAGAGGTGCGGCAAGCATATACATTCTTTTTGTTAAGCTCTTCAGTCAAGAGTTCACCCTCTATAATGCCAAGTAAATGCCCAAGAGTGCTTAAGGGGGGTTGAGGAGATGGAGGTGAGGAGCAAACAGATCTGGGATGGGGGCAACAAACATGTGCAATTCACGTTGAATTGCTGGACACTCCTATTGCCTCTACTGAGTGGAATGTGGCATTGAGGAAGCTCCAACAGGTCCCAAGGAAGGCTTGGGATAGGCTTGGGATAAGCCTCAAGTGACAGAAAGAAGCTAGGAAGAAGGTAGAGCTCAATGCATACCTTAGGGTGAAGAATCCACAGTTGCCATTGAAACTGTGAACTAAAGCTTTTCTCCACAAGTTGAAGTGCGGGTTTGAGCTCTAGGGGAAGATGGTTGTGATACTAGTTGAAGGGAGTGAGCCCTGAAGTTGGAACATGGAGTGGAAGCAAGAGCTATGGTGGAAGAAGAGAGAGAGAGAGAGAGAGAGAGAGAGAGAGAGAGAGAGAGAGAGAGAGAGAGAGAGAGAGAGAGAGAGAGAGAGAGAGAGAGAGAGAGAGAGAGAGAGAGAGAGAGAAGATGTGGGAACTCTAGTGGTCACAATGTGTGACTGACCTTCCCTTTATTAAAATATCATTGAAAGAATAAAGAATGTAGTCATAGTGATCGAGCCCATCACCTGCAGTGTATAGATGTACAAGTATGCAAGTACTATCAGTATAACTAATACACGGGCCACTAGGCGGCATAGTCACCTTTACCCCCAATAGTTTGCACCTAGGTCGCAAAGTTTATTTTCCCTTAGGATCCTTCGCACTTAGGGTTAGAGTTCCTTAACACTTAGGCTTAGAGTTCCTTCATAGTATTAAGAGTTTATTCATGCCTAGGTTTAGAGTTCCTTTGCACTAAGAGATAATTCACACACTTAGGATCCTTTGCTAGAGTTCCTTTGCACTAGAGTTTCTTTCCACTTGACTTCCTTCTCACTTGAGTTTCTTCACACTAGAATTGCACTTAGATCATTCACATCCAGGTCATTAAGTTCAGTTGTACTTAGGTCAAAGGGTTCATTTGCATATAAGTTCCTTCTCACCTAGGTCACAATGTTCATTCATATCTAGGGCATTAAATTCATTTGCACCAAGATCCTTCACACAAAGTCAATTCATGCCTAGGTCATTAAGATCCTTCACACAAAGTCAATTCATGCCTAGGTCATTAAGATCATTCACACCTAGATCACAAAGTTCATTTGCTCTTAGGATCCTTCACACTTAGCATTAGATTTCCTTTCCCCTTAGGTTTGGAGTCCCTTTGCACTAAAATCTCATTTACACTTAGGATCCTTCACATCTAGGTTTAGAGTCCCTTCGTACTACTGAGAGTTCATGCACACATAGGTTTAGAGTTTATTTGCACTACTAAAATCTCATTCACACTTAGGATCCTTCACACCTAAGTTTAGATTTCGTTCCTACTAAGAGTTCATTCGCACCTAGCTTTAGAGTTTCTTTGCATTAAAATATCATTTGCACTTAGGATCCTTCACACCTTGATTTAGAGTTTCTTCGAACTAGAGCTCCTTCACACTTGAGTCCCTTTGCATTTGAGTCCCTTCACACTAGAGTTTCTTCACACTTGAGTTTCTATGGAATAGAGTTCCTTTCATTCATACTAAAAGATCTTTTGCACTTAGGAACATTTGGATAAGTTCCTTTGCACCTAGGATCCTTTACACCTAGGTTTAAATTTCCTTTGCACTTAGGATAATTTGCACCTAGGATCCTTTACACCTAGGTTTAAATTTCCTTTGCACTGAGGATAATTTGCACCTAGGATCCTTTACACCTAGGGTTAAATTTCCTTCACACTAAGAGTTCCTTTATACCTAGATTAGGATAAGTTCCGTAACACCAATGCTCATTCATCAAGTTCCTTTACACCCCTAAAAGCTTAATTGCACATAGACCATTACACTTAGGGTTAAATTTCCTTCACACTAAGAGTTCCTTTACACCTAGGATCCTTTACACCTAGGGTTAAACTTCCTTCACACTAAGAGTTCCTTTATACCTAGATTAGGATAAGTTCCATAACACCAATGCTCATTCATCAAGTTCCTTTACACCCCTAAAAATTTAATTACACATAGACCATTACACTTAGCTCACTTTCTCACAATACTCTCACTCACAATGTCTACCTTTGCATGTGCATCTTGGTTTTTGAAAGAAAGAAAGCTTGATTTTGCATGTCTTACTTTTGTATGTCCAAAGTGTCTCACATGTCTTGAAGATTGTATGTTTTGGAATCAAGATTGTATGTCTTGAAGACTTAGTGCACAATCATAGGGAAATTGACCAAAGATAGAAAATTTTGAGGATAATAATTTCAAGAAAAAAAATTGAGAGATCCAAGAAGAGTTGACAATTCTAGAGATTTGAAACAATAGAAGCACACACAAGGCTACACCAAGCATTGACTTATCAAGAAAATTCAAAGATTTTGCAATCTAGCTAACTATTAATGGCCTAACACTCTATTGACATGCCCCATAGCAGATTAGGTTGAGAAGTTTGGAATTCCTCAAACTTTATGAGTGAACAACAAAGAGCAAAAAATCCCATCTAACTGTCCATTAACAAGATGGTTGAGCTAGCAACTCAAGAGCCAAGGCCACAACTAGTGGAACAAATGGAGATAGAAACATCCACAAATGCTAACCCAAGATGCATTGAGTATCACATCATTCATATGTATTATGATTGTCTGACATGCAAAGCATCCAATACCACCCTAACTAGGTCTACCAAGCCTAGCATCCGAAAGTCAAAGCCACATTTGATACCTCATGTGTATCTTAGTGTCAAACCAACTGTCAAGCAAGAGTTCTTGATTGATGCTCTTATTGACAAGGGTTTCGATCACAACATCTTGACTTATGATGTTTGGACTGAGATTAGCTTGTGATCTCGGTCCCAACAAATGCATTTATCAAACCTTATGGAGGATCACCTTATCCCCTCCTAGGACGATGCAAGATTCTTTTGAATATAGAGATTGAGAGCCTACTAATCATTTTCTATATTCTTCCAAATCAAGAATATATGGGCAAGGAGGACATGCTTTTGGAAGACCTTTTAAGCACACAAAAAAATGCAATGTGGACTATGAAGCACACAGAACACACTTGAGCTTTACTAGATGTCAAGATAGTCACTAATTTCAATAAAGGCAATATTATTTCTTCTCTTGAGAAGGGCAAGAAGCATGGCTTAAAGTCAAACCAAAACCATTGTGAGGATGGAAAGAGAGTTCTAAAGGAACTACTCAAGGCACAATCTGAGAAGAGGGAATTTCTTAGTAAGAATCCTCCTCAAATTGAGAGAAATATCCAAGCTACTAGGAGCACTACACCAACTTCTATAGCTATTGGGAAGAGAATTTCATCTACAAGGAAGAGGAGAATTGGGGCGCCTACATGTGGAAGAAGCATTGATAGAGAGCTACACACAACCACAACGGGTTTCTAAAGCATTGTTGCATGCTCAAGGTCCTTTATACAAGAAATTGCTAGATATGGTTACTTAAACCACCTCCATTGGCCATAGCTCAAGTCTTGAAAAAATCAAAGCAAAAGAGAAAGAAGCCTAGCTACAAACCTAGATCAAGATCCAAATCAAAATGAGGAGACAAAATCAGCCCCCGTAGAGGCCATAAAACTAGCCTTAGAGACTGAAAAGCTAAAACTTGAGTATCCCATCAAAAACATCAGAGTCCACAATTCCGAAAGAGCAACCACTTGAGATAGTTGCTAATCCATTAGAGGAAACCACTTTGTCCTAGCAATCTCTGACTCAAGTGGAGAAGACAGAGTAGCCACTTCCTAGTGATACCACTCATGTTGAGACAAAAAGTCCCAAGAAGAAGAAGATGTAGCTCTTAAGGATTAACAAGCAATAACCCTTAGTTGTTGTTGGTCCTCTAAAATAGCTAGAATCTCTTAGAAACAAATAACCTTTGTCACCTAAACACAAACAAAAAATCCAGTAGCAAAAGCCTAGTGCAATTACTCAATCAAAGAAAAAGGATCCACAAGGGATAGCTAAGCAAACATCAAAGGATCAACAACCTTCCTTTGAGAGAGTTGTTAAGAACATAGTTGGAAATTCCAAGACTGAGACTATTCCCAATTAGTCTAAGGATCCAATTACATAGTCTTCTTTGATTTTCATGATTAGCCAATCCACCAAATCAGACATTACTACTTCCAATCTTGAGGTGGCATGCACATAGTCACAGCCTTTGGTAATGACCCTAGAGTATCACTTTAGTTGAGGAACAAGCCTCTAGTGCTTTAGTCTCACAACTCAATACTAACTCTAGTCCAAAGGGCACATGGAATCCAATGATTCACAAGTCTTTTTTTGCTCCGTCAAAAGCTCTAGTGCATTCAAAGCAAGTTAAGAGATATCTCATGAAGGGTCTTTAAAGATTATGAGACAACAAAAGGATGAGTCCAAGGTTACGAGTTTTAGGGAAGTAGAGAGGAGTTATATTGCTAGTTTCTTTACAAGACCATCCTTGCTTAGTAATCTGATTACATACATTTGTGGACTAACTATGAAACCAATTGACTTAGATGCATTTTCCAAGTAGGAGTACAATCCAAATTTCTATGATTGGTGGATTCCAAGAACTACAAAATACTAAACCTTGTATATTACTAGCCTTAGTTTCCTTGTATATATATTTCTTTTGTTGCACTAATAATAACCAAAGACCCTCTAAATTTTGGAATAATGCTACATATTATGTGAGGGCAAGATAAAAGGTACAAGATCATAACTTTTACTCAAGGTACAGTGGTGAAATGTAGAAAATTTGTTTGTAATAATTTTTATCTTTTGACTTTGAAATGCAGAAAAGTTGTTTGTCATACTTTCTATCTTTTGACTTTGAATCTACTGCATGGCATTCTCAAAACTTCACCAAGTAAATGTAGGAAAATGATAAGTGACAAAGCGAAGCACTACATATTCAAGACTTGACAACATCATGGAAAATATAAGAACTTTGCATATTCAAGCTACAACACATGAAGACAACATTATTGGCAATAAAAGCATTCTTTGAAGATTCAAAACCATGGTAACTTCGCACCAAAAAAATCATGTGAGTGACTCTAACTAAAGATAAAGACATCCAAGGGCCATAGACAATGACATCCCAATTTCTTCATCAATAGCATACCTTGACTGCAATGTATTGGTCATCTATTTCTTTAGGAGAAGTTGCAACTTGTTTCATCAATGAGCACACAAGTCTTCATCACCAAGGATTGGTTCTTCTCTTGTAATTTCTTCATCTAACAAAGAAAAGAAAAGAAAAAGAAGTATGCATTCACATGCACTGCACCACACCCGATGTCCTCAAGCTAGGTGCATTCAGTGGCTTTAGTTGGCTAGCTCCATCTCTAATCCACTAGTCTTTTCCCCAAAATCCCCCAAATTTACCTAGGGCACATCAAGGTTAGGATATACCTAGGGAGTCTTAGCTCACCTAGGTTAGATATGTCTATGTGAGTGAGTTACTCCTTTTTCATTTCCACTTCATTCTTCTCACTTAAAGTAAATCAACTCCAAATCTAGCTAGAAATGATGTTTCAAGAGACCACATCTCAATTTCATCAATTACCATGTGTGGTTGATTCAATAGAGCCACATGTTCTGCAAGCGCTTATTGGACTGGACTTTAGCTCCTATACATCCCATATTGGTATTTCCCGCATCTTCCTTCACAAGTCCCTTTTTCTTAGCAATGAAATTTCTTCCCATCTTCATCATCAATTCTATCTCCCTTGCTTCATTAGCCATCATCAGCAAAAGTACCCTTGGAGAAATCTTCTAACTAAGTATTAGACTATGTAAGTACATGCACTCACATAATATTTGCACTATAACCTCTTCACAATTTTGGGTCCTCAAGTGTGGAACAACACTTTCAGCTTGCTTGGAGTTCCACCCATCTTCCAAACCAATAATGTTATGTCTTGTGAATAAATAGAAGACTAGCACTCTCCCCTAGGAAGTGAATGCATGATAGGTTTACTTTATTGGTAAAACTATTTTTAAGACTTATGATCACTTCTGCACCCATGATCAAATATCCTATCTTTTGCTACCTCCTCATCTTTTTGGGTGACCATTCAAGTTCTTTCCCCTAGCAAAACTATTATTCAAGTGTCTCTTCACCAACATCAACTTCTAAAGCTATGTTTTTAACCAAATTGTGGGCATATTGTTGTCATTGCCATCTACCACAATATCAATATATACCATTTAGTATGAATATCATCATTATCATCCACACTTCTTCATCACTAGTGTTTATTCCACTCTATCAAGATTCTTCATCAACTGTTCCTAGCATTCCATGTTTACCTTTGACATGGGTGCCATGGGATGGGCACATGTCTCAGAGAGGGATATAACAATATTTTGTGAAGGCTAGCTAAAGTCAAAGAAGGTCAAAGAAAAGTCAAAGATCAAGCACTAGATTTATTTGTAGGTCATATTTTGGAGTGTTTCAATGATTATTTTTAGGTATCTATAGTGGACTTGTAGTATCTATGTACTTCAATGACACATTATATTCATAGATGTATTATTTTATGAGAGCTAGGCTTACTCCCGTGCACATTGTATTTATCTCTCACATTTTATTTGTCGTGCCCGCAATAATTGTGTGGGTTGCACATATGTATTTATCATTATACTAGTGTAGGCATGGTCTAATAAGGCTAAGGAATAAGTGTGCTTCAAGGATTGACAAGTCTAGATCCCATAAAGGGGGTGGGATGTCCAAAAGAGGGTGCAAACCCTAATTCATAGTCGTGGAAACCCTAAAATTCAAAGGGGACGCAAACCCTAAAATGTAAAGTGGGTGTAAGAAAGCAATCAACCATGGAATGAAATCTAACTAAAATTGAAAATTAACTAAGCAACAACAAAGAATTAACAAGTCTATTGCACCAAGACATCCTCATCATGTATTAATGGTTGGGGATTCAAGAATACATGACGGCCATGGCTGAGTGCTTCATAGGCTAAGAAGAAGCTAACTTCAAGAAGATGGAAAAGCCAAGATTATTGAATAATCAAAAGATGTCTTGCCTTTGGCCTCTAGTCCCTTTTGTTCTAACCCTCTTTCCAAACTTAAGGGCTGTTCACACATGTACACGTAGGCTAGGGCTGAATTTACAAAGGCTGGAATTAATCCAAGGTGCAAATATTAATGTTGTATTTTCCTTCATGACAAACCATCCCGTCTTGAAGATGGTTTTGTCCTCAAAACCAAGAAGTAATGGACTAAATCTAAGTCAAGGATGATAGTAATCATGCCCATTCATCTTCCAAGTGATAAGAAAGCACTGTCCATGAAAAGAAGACCTTTTTGCATGCCAAACAAACTGTGAGAAAACTGGCTGCTGTCCAAACAGGGCTGATTCACTAAAACTGCCATAACTTTTGATATATTGGTCCAAATGAGGCGTATGAGGTGTAGAAACGAAGTATACACTCCCAAGCATCACCCCATAACATCAAAATCAAATTCTAATGAAGTCATGACTGTTTTATTGTCTACAGAAATTTCATACAGCAAGCTGTCTCTGCACAGTCTGTCAGAGAGAGAACTAGGGAGAGAGAAAGACTGAAGAGGAGAGAGAAAGACTGCAAGAAGAGAGAGAAATAGAGTGACGAGGAGAGAGAAAGACTAGAATTGGAGAGAGAAAGACAGGAAAGATGTAGAAGCCATGGAAGCTTGGAGCAAGAAGGGAGAGAAAGATTGTAAATGTATTGATTTGTCAAAAAAGATGTGAAAAATTACAACTTGTCTCCTTATATACCAGTGTCTATGTGACATGGCATATTATTAACATTCTAACTATTCCCAGCTTCTTACAATCCATCCCTTCCCAAAAGTTTTTGTCCTCAAAAACAAACCTAGAAAGAACTAAAGGAGAGATGGATAGAACAGAGTACTACTCTGTTTTACAGCTTACAAATAGGAGATGAGTGAAGAATTATCATTACAAGGGCTGAATTTGAAGAACGAAAGGAGGACCCCGCTATATACATGATTTGAAGAACTTTAGAAGCCATTGGATCCATAGAATCTTCAACAAATAATTTCAGAAGAAAGTAGATAGCTTGCTGAAATAACAGTCCCTGCTGAACCAAATCTGCCATAACTTTTGATAGAAGTGTCCAAATGAGATGCACCACATATCAAAACGAAGCTCTTGAAGAGTACTTTAAGCTCATGTAGATAGCTCAATTCTGAAAATGAGGTACGACAAAAACTGTTCTAAAACAGTGTGCTGTCCTGAACCAGTCTGCACCAATACTAGCTCCATAAGCAATAGGCTTCAGCCACCAATGCATCCTTCAAGTATGGATACTCATCCAATATTGAATCAGGTCTCCAAGAAGCCTCTTCAGAGGGTAAACCTCTCCATTTAATCAAATATTCCACAATAGAACGTGATCGAAGCTTCTTTTCACACTAACCTATAACAGCCTCTGGGATGTACTGAACAATACCATCTTCATCAATAGGTGGCAGCTCATCAACTAAATCCACTGGTTCACCATAATAGGGCTTGAGCTGACTAACATGGAAGACGTTATGAATCTTTGTAGAAGAGGGAAGCTCTAGTCTGTATGCCAAATCTCCAATCCGCTTAAGGATCCTGTAAGGGCCATAGAATCTGTGGGCAAGCTTATTACTGGATCCATCTTTCAATGTAGAGTACTTGGATTTGGGCACCTTCAACAAAACTAGCTCTCCTTCCTGGAACTCTAAAGGCCTCCTCTTCTCATCAGCATACATCTTCATCTAATCTTGAGCCTTCCTTAGATTCACCTTGCATTGTTGAAGAAGGCTGTGCATTCTTTCCAACTCTTCCTTCCCATGAGGATTGATCTTTTCGTTAAAAATGACTGTGGGTAGGGGCACCTTGTAACCATACAAAGCCTCAAAGGGTGAAACTCCTATGCTCGCATGAGTGGAATTATTATAAGCAAACTTAGCCAGGTGTAACCAAGAATCCCATGAGGTTTGGACATCATAGTAAAAATGGCGAAGATAAGTCTCCAACCATTTATTAACTCTCTCTGTCTGTCCATCAGTTTGGGGATGATAAGCCGTAGATGGAGCCAACTTAGTACCCATAGATGTAAATACCGCTTGCCAAAAGTTACTCATAAACTTTGAGTCCCTATCATGGACAATCACCTGCGGTAATCCATGTAATCTGAAAATATGCTCCATAAACTGGTTGGCCACCTGAGAAGCAGTAAACTAAATTTTTGTTGGGATAAAGTGAGTTGCTTTGGTGAGTCTGTCAACCACCACATAAATACTATTCCACGCCTTCTTGGTAGTAGGTAAGCCAGTGATAAAGTCCATAGTAATATGAGTCCATTTACTCGTAGGAATAGGCAATGGCTGCAATAAACCTGCTAGCTTATGGGTGCTATCCTTATTTTACTGACAAGGCATACACTTCATAACGAAGTCCTTGACATCTTTCCACAGTCCTTTCCAATAAAAGCTCTTGCTGATCCTGTCATAAGTCTTGAAAACTCCCAAGTGTCCAGCTAAAGGTGAAGAATGCAACTCGTCCATAATTTTTCACTTAAAAGAAGAAGTAGAGGGAATAACAATCTTGCCCTTCCACCAAATAAGACCATTTTTAAGCTGGTAATGTGAGTTTTCTTCCATAAGACCTTACTGTAATTTTTGAAAGATTTGGCTGAATTCCTCATCTAAGAGATATGCCTCTTGTAGCTCTTCAATCCAATCACTATGTAATTCTGTCCTGGCTGATACTTTGCAGGCCCACATACGAGAGAGAGAATCAGCCACTATGTTATCTTTGCCCCTTGTATGAGTGATGTCAAAGTCATAATTTTGTAATGTTGCTACCCATCGTCGTTGCTTTGGAGTTAAATTTGACTGAGTAAGAAAATACTTGAGTACGCGATGATCACTATGTACTCTGAATCGGCTGCCATATAAGTAATGGTGTCATTTCTTGATTGCATGCAGAATAGCCAACATTTCCTGATCATAAACATTCATGGCCATCTCCTTATCAGTAAGTTTACGGCTTTCAAATGCAATTACTCCATGCTCCTGAAGCAAAACAGCCCCAATGCCACGGCCACTAGCATCACACTGTATAGTAAACTCTTTAGAGAAATCCGGGCATACAAGAATAGGAGCAGAGGTAAGTAATTCCTTTAACTGGTTGAAGCTGCTATTTCCAAGAGCATCCCAAAAGAAAGCCTCTTTCTTCAACCTGTCAGTTAGAGGGGCTGCAATTGCCGCATAATGCTTTATAAATCTGCGATAGAATGAAGATAGACCAAGAAATCCTCTAAGAGAGGCAGTAGTAGTAGGCGTTGGCCAATCTTTTATGCATTGCACCTTCTTGGGATCAGCCTGTATTCCTTTTTCACTGACTATATGTCCCAAGTATTCCACTTCAGTCTGCATGAAAGAACACTTCTTCTCCTTAGCAAAAAGCCTATGATGTCTCAACACATCAAAAACCTTCCTCATATGTGACAAATGATCCTGAAAAGTCTTGCTGTAGATCAAAATGTCGTCGAAGAACACTAAGACAAACTGAAAGAGGAAAGGTTGTAGAATCTTATTCATCAGGCTTTGAAAGGTAGCTGGAGCGTTTGTAAGGCCGAATGGCATCACCAAGAAATGGTAGAGCCCACGATCAGTCCTAAAAGCAGTCTTGACCTCATCACCCTCTCTCATGCGAATCTGATGATACCCTAATCTCAAATCAATCTTTGTGAAGAATCGAGCCCCCTTAAGCTCATCAAGCAAATCATCTATCCTGGGTATAGGATACCTGTTCTTCACTGTTATCTTATTGAGATCCCTGTAGTCAATGCACATTCTGAAAGATCCATCTTTCTTTTTGACTAACAGGACTGGGGATGCATACGGTGAAGAACTGGGTTCAATAAATCCCATTTCAAGAAGCTCTTTGATTTGCTTGGCTACTTCCTCTCGTTCACATTTTGATAGTCTGTAAGGTGGCTTATTGATTGTCTTTGAGTTGGGTTCCAAATCAATGGGGTGATCCACCGCTCTCTTAGGAGGCAATGAAGTAGGTACTTCAAATAAATCTCTATACTCCTCGAGCAGAGCTGTCAAGGTTGGATGGTTTGCTGAATTATTGGGCTGATCCTGTGTTTCTTTGTTCAAATGCAATATAAATATTTGTGAGTGATTTTTGTACTCTTTCTTTATTTGTTGAATGGTGATAAGCTGAAAATCAGATCTACTAGGGATCCCCTGTAAACGGATGAGCTGTCCATTGGAGAAAAACTCCATATATAACTGTGAGAAATCCATAGTAATCCTACCTAAGGTCATCAACCAATCACAACCAAGTACAATATCTATGGGCCCCATTTCCAAAGTGATCAGGTTTACTTTGACTTCAAAATTTTCAGCCATCTGCAAAGAAACCTGTGGGCAAATCTGTGTGCTGATTTCCTCTTCACCATTAGCCACTTGTACTCTAATGGGCTGCTGTAAGTCGGTGGGAACACAATTCAACTTGTACATAATGGATTTATTGACAAAACTGTGGGTACTACCACTATATATCAAGATGAACACTGGCTTTCCATATATGCTTCCCTTCATACGAAGTGTATTAGGGCTCTTAGATCCCGTCCAAGCATCCATAGAGATAGAACAATTAGTGGCAGCAGGCAACTCATTACAAAATCCACCAGGATCAAATGGGATATCACCACCTGGATCAAAAGGAAAAGAGTCAGATGGATCATAGAAGTACTCCTGTCCACCATCATCCTCAAAATCTTCATTTTCAGCATTGATTGTGACTGCATTAACTTCATCTATGTCATTTTCAAAGTCCTCAAGAACTAGCATACTCTGAATTTTTGGCTTGGCATTTTTGTATACACACTTTGAAGCATGGTCAGGAGTATACTTTTCTCCACACTTGAATCATAAGCCTTTGTCCTTCTTTCCTTGTAAAGATCCATGGGAATATTTTTGGAATTTGTATTGGCTGAAGTAGACTTAGGCTTATTGTCACCTTGTTTAAATTCAACCTTTGGATTGTTTGCTGTCCTGAAATTGCTTTGAAGCCTAGAAGCATTAAATGGAGGATAAGTTGGTATCCGTAAGCTCCCACTAGGCATATGATTGCTGCCATAATTGTTACCAAC